>NW_027286874.1:108092953-108385453 GCF_022747635.1 Hetaerina americana
TCATCACCCTGCCGCGCCGCGCGGACGTCCTTGAGGGGTGGGGGCGGGGGGGGGGGGGGTTTGACGGTGTGAGCCTTGAGAGGCGACCACCCTCCTCTCGAGTTCCAAACCACAACGGGTTATTTCCACCCGCACGGCTCCTCTCTCTCTCCAAAACTAAAGCCACCCTGTTCACGCGACCGAAAAATAAGACTTGCCAGCTCCAGCATCCGAATAAAGAGCAGCCAATAACGGAAATTGACGGAATCACGGAGCAACCAATCAACATCAAGTTTTTTGGTGAGGTGCGGTTAAAGTTATCAAGAAATTACTGAAATGTTTACAGCTGTTTACGGTGATATTCTCTCAAGATCCGTTTTAAAGTGGATTGAGTGTTTAGCTAAACAAGACGCCACGGATGATGCAAGGTCGTGATGACCTTCAACCACCTGTGTTGACGACAACATTGATCGTGTGCGGTCCCTTGTCCTTACCGATTGTCGATAAACTGTCCGAATGAAATCTGATGATCTGAATTTAGGAAAATCAACAGTGCACACTATTTTCACCAAATTTGACTCAAGGCGATGGATGGATCCTTCACCATGTGAAATGCACCTGCACATTCAGCATTGATTGTTCGACAGTTTCTGGTAAAAAATTCAATCACCTTGATCCCTGATCATCCTCCTTATTCGCCAGATACTTACTATCCCCCTGCGACTTTTATTCCTTTTCCCAAAATGCCGAAATGAGTTGAGGGGACATCACTGGGAAGATGTGGAAGACACAATAAAGCAAGAAACGACGAGAAAACTAAAAAGCCCAACTACCGAAGACTTCCAAGGGTACTTTAAACATTGGAAATTATATGGAATAAGTGCATACTAGCAAACGAATGGAGAGTACTTTGAAAAAGGGGACAATCGATATAGACTATATTTTGCAAAATAAATTTTTGTTGGCCTCAGTTCGCGTATTTATTGGACATACCTCATAGAGTGGAAGCGAGGACGCTCCACCTCCCCATCGTCACCATAAACAGCCTTTAAACGACGATGAATCTCAGTAGGAGTCACTTTTTAAGTCACGCTGTTTAACTCACGTTGACATAGCACTAGAAGACGTCTCCATGCTTCCGCTTCTCAAAAATACATGGATGAATGTAACGACCTCCATCCTGCGCATGCGTGTTGAAGGGGAATGTTACTTTCACATGCCACCATGAGTGCTTCATTGAAGGCCATTTTCTTTCTGTTTTACAAGCATGGGTGCATTAGATTTCGGCCTATCCTCGTAACTTCCCTTCTTTACCTCCTTATCCTTAGAATTCCATTGCATGTCGTCCAAAATGCCTTTCTTTTACTTCTCTCGTCCCCACTTAACAACCATTCCTCCTTCCAAGAATAACGCTCTCACTCCCAATTGATTCCCCCATCGCCGAAATATTTTTTCTTTCTTCCCCCACTCTGCCCGACATCTGTTCCCTCGTCAACCTCTTGGTTCACCTAATTTTCTCCGTGCTCACCCATGATAAACGCCTGTCTCCATCTTCTTTAATCAGGCTTTGGAGCCGCCTTTCACACAGTTTAACGATATATTTTTCTACGCCTAACTTTTATCGCTTTATTCAAATGCCAATGTCGTTTCCGAAAGTTATCTCCAGGTGCCGTGCCAATATTACTCGTGGTGATGGTAGTCAACTAACCGACAGTAGAGCATCCTACTGTCAACCGTTTCCCTTACTCTAAATAGGAGTCTATTTCAATTCCCTTTGCGGCATCCGCTCAGTATTTTATTACAAAACCACAGTGGTTTTTTTGTTTGGTTATTGTTCTTTCCAACTCGCTTAGGGACTCGGAAAGAAAAAAAAAAGCCATTTCGGATGGAAATAGGAATTGATGGAAGTGTTAATCAGAGCGACGCGTTCATATGCTACGTTTTGCCGGGTAGTTCATTCAGTCCAGCGATATTCGTCCTATGACATTGGATTAATTAGGATTTATTTAGTTCGGTGTTTCGCTGAAAATTACCGTTTATTTTTTATTAATTGTCTAATTAATTTAGAACTGTTTTTTTGTAACTTAAGCTTAATACGCACCTGAATATACTACTCTTATCTATCCAAAACCCCGATATATTTGCAAGTTTATCGGTTGAAAAATCTCAACAGTACCCAAGTTTCTGAAACGCGGGTCTTAAGATTAACAGTTTCTTACGAAGGATGGTCTCAATCTTCCAGTTGCGGACGGCATGTCGAGTCATCTAAATATAATCATTATCAGACGTAATATCATGACCTAATTTCATTAAGAAACCTAAGGATTCCTTTCAATTTTTCAACAGGCATTATAAATTAGATATTTTATGAGTGTCATATCCTGAAGATAGTTTATTTTTGTTATGTCATCGCATGATAAATGGTTCAGAAATCGCTTTCAGTAACTCAGTAAGGTTGTTTTGTATGATAGTAATATCGGCCATGATAAATTTTTATCGTGGTACAGGTATTATCGAAATGCATAAAAATAGATATGATTGATTCATTTCACCGCAATAATAACTCAAGTGGTCAGCGAGTGTTGAATTTTTTAATTTTATCGCAAAGTGCGAGTGATTCATTGAAAATGTGGAAATCCATTGAAAAGATAAAACTTTATCAGCAAGGACACTCCTTCGCGTCACCTCGGATGACGCATACGGGGACGTTTGTGGTTTAACATAGCTTCCCGGAAGTTGACGCGAATTGGCTCTTATTAAATAGTACCTGTCAGCGAGACCACATCGGAAATATGTGCATAGGTCACTGTATTGAAAATTGGGTGGTATGGTAGCCTAGTGGGTAGGTAATGGGTTCTGCTGCTGAATGGCGTTTTCTGGGATCATTTTCAGATGTCGCCTCTGGATATACCCGGGTTACACCCTTCTGGGTAGAATCTGGAATGTCAGAACTTCCTGGCAAACCGGTGGCGACGCAAGGAAAGGAACCGGCTCCCTTATTACCCTTAATGTCTAACTTGGATCAGACCTCAGGGGTTGTTAGGAGGTGACCTCGATTTACGTCAGTCAAACAACCTACGAGCTAATTGTTGCGGTTTTGTGTTTTGATATTTAGATATTTTAGTTCCCTGCAAGCCACCGCCAGGGTGTGTGGCAGTGGGTGAATACACACCAGATTAATTTTTACCCGAACATGACCCTACAGTCGTTGGACAATCCTATGATGATCCATTATTGTTCGTGGAAAAAATGATTTCTTAAATCTATCTGTTATATACTTGAATCTCTCTAATTTTATTGACATAATCTCTCCTACCGTTGTACGTGGGGTTATAATACATTTTCGACATCACTGCTAAAGAGACGTCCTTCCAATTAATGCAAGAGCTTCAATCTGTAGTTTAACCTTCGCTCAGTGAGTGATTCCCAGCCTGGCTGCTCTAATATTTTGGATACGCTTCTGAGTTTATCATAATAGCCTTTTGCAACTCTAGCTCCTCTGCGCTGCACGCGATCCAATTCGGCAATCAATCTTAACTTCGTGAGAATCCCATAAAATACTTACAGCATATTCTAAACGAGGCCTAACCATGAGAAAGATAACATTTCTCTTTGATGTTTTCATCACATTTACCAAGTACTCTTCTGATAAATCCTAATTTTTTCTAAGCTTCTCCACATATTCCTCGTGTATATGTTTCACCCATGAGAGATCGTGAGGGAGGGTAAATGCCTAGGTATTTAATCGAGTCTGTACATTCCATTTCGGTGTCCCCAATGCAGTAGTCCTTCAGGAGGGAATTGAGCTTGTTCCAAAAATTCATCACTACGCTCTTTTTCGAGTTTATTTCTAATTGTCAAGTGTCGCCCCTGCGTTGTATAGCATTAAGGTCATCCGTTAAAGCTGTGATAAAAACCTGATTAATTGTTTGAATGAAAAAGAAAAATACTATGTGATCACGATCCATCATTGATCAATAAAAAGGAATAGAAGTTTTATTCTTAGTTGGCGTAATGACGTGTAGTTTCATGAGAATCAAGAATTCGGTTTAAATAAATGTCCCTGTGATCAGAAAGAAATAATGATGCGAGAAAAATAGAACGATACACCTGGTCTACCTCTCAGATGTCTCATCGATAAATTTCACTGAAAATTTGAAAATATTTTTCATTTAAACCAATATTGATGAGAAGATTACGGTATTTTCAAAGAAAATCGTTTTCGCCAATGTTGACAGTCCTTTCTGAAAAATTAAATTTTTATTAGTCATTTGGTCTTAAATTAAAATTTTGTTCAATTAACCGTATGAAATATATTATGACTAAACTTTCCGAGAGGTTGTAACTATACGTATTTCCCACCTAGCCCTATTACTGTCACAAGGAATTTGCCATTCTTATTGTTATTGATGATTTTTAGTGGCATTTGTGATTGAATTTCACAACGAATGGTACAGGCATATCCCTTTACTTCCCGGTAGATAATAGTGTCAAAATAGGAGGGAACTTGTTCTTTAAATATGAAACACGATTAATTCCAGTGGTACCGTATCCATTTACGCAAGAAATTGTGGAAATATGAATATTTAGGGGGTAGTAGAAATGTATTTTAAAAAAGTGGTGTTTTATTTCAAATCGCTGGGAAATTATTTTAAATGAAATCATCATATCATAATTTATTCACCAGCGGACCATTTGGTATAGACCATGTGGTATAGGTTTTGTCGAAGCAGAATATGCATAGGTGTATTTAAAACAATAGAAACATGGGGATACAATGCAAGCTGAATACAGATACATTCATTGATTACAAGACAGGTATTAATCCACACTATAAAACGTTCTTTTGAATAAAAAATATCTTAATTCAATCTCAATGGTTACTAAACACGCATTAGATTTCAGAAAAGAAGGAAGTTTATTGCAACGAATAAGTGCCATATTCTTGGGCCATTGGTAGGTGCATCTGGTGCGAACAATAATTGACGAGTACATGGATTGTTTATGTTTGGTGGCTACTGTGATTGTGTGTGAGCGTCAGCATAGGTGGGGAAAGTCTTTATGATCATTCCTACATACTACCTTGATCAAAAAGTTCCCGGAATAACCACCGTGTGGCGCTCCCATCGTTCCGATTTGAGTTCTGTTTTTTTTGTTAAATTGGTACATCTGTTGTTGATATTCCCTTTAAATCTTAGTGTCATAACTTGACATTTGCAAAAGTTACGTAGCCAAGAGTACATCTATCTCTGCGTGTGTTGGCGATTTTTTACAATTGCAGAAATGGATTTAAATTTGCAATAACGAACTTGTATTAAATTTTGCGTAAAAAACGGATTTAGTGGCGCACGGACGTTGGAAATGTTGGAAAAGTGTTTCGGCAACGATTCTCTAAAAAAAACGGTCGTTTACCAGTGGCACGAGCGGTTCAGAAGTGGTCGTGAGTCAATCGAAGATGATGAACGCAGTGGCAGACCATCGACATCGAAAGTCGGTGAAAAAATTGATAAAGTAAAAGAAATGTTGGTCAATAACCGCAAATTAACCATCAGAGAAATAGCGGAGGACTTGAACATTGCCTATGGATCCGCCCAAGACATTGTGGTTAATGATTTGGGTTTCCGTCGTGTAGCAGCAAAATTGGTGCCAAAAGACCTCAATTTCATGCAAAAAAGAGACCGTGTTGACGTCACAAAAGACATGATTTGCGAGGCTGAATCCGATCCCACATTCATCAAAAGGATCATTACTGGAGACGAGACGTGGGTTTATGAGTACGACACGCAATCCAGACATCAGGCAAGTGAATGGCGTTCACCAAATGAGCCGAGACCAAAAAAACCACGTCGTTTTCAGTCAAAAAAGAAGGCAATGCTGACGGTTTTCATGGATTACAACGGTGTAGTGCATCATGAATTTTTGCCAGAAGGCCAGACAGTAAACAAAGAGTATTATTTGGGCGTTATGAGACGTTTGCGTGAAGCAATTCGCCGAAAGAGACCAGAAATGTGGGCAGAAAACTCGTGGATTTTG
Organism: Hetaerina americana; assembly: GCF_022747635.1. Classification (NCBI taxonomy): domain Eukaryota; kingdom Metazoa; phylum Arthropoda; class Insecta; order Odonata; family Calopterygidae; genus Hetaerina; species Hetaerina americana. The sequence goes on from NW_027286874.1 coordinate 108,098,966, forward strand.
CACCATGATAACGCACCGTCGCACAGTGCTATCATTATTCGTAATTTTTTGACGAAAAATGCAACAAATACCATCCAACAGCCACCGAATTCACCTGATTTGGCTCCCTGTGACTTCTTTCTGTTCAATCGAGTTAAAAAACCATTACGGGGAACGCGTTTTAGCAGCCGAGAGGAAGTAATGGAAAAATCGCAGGAAGCACTGATGGACATACCGAAAACCGAATATAAAAAATGTTTCGAGGATTGGATCAAGCGCTGGCATAAGTGTGTTGCAGTCGATGGGGATTACTTTGAAGGGGACAATATAGATTTAGATGAATAAACTTGTATTTTTAATTTTCTGAATAAATTCCGGGAAATTTTTGATCAAGGTAGTATACTACAGTAGTAAAAATATAAATAAATGGAAGAGGTAAAAGGTTAAACTGCCTAAATAATGGAAGACTACGGGCATCACATTTAACTTTAGCTGACGATCGTACAACTTTTTTTGCAATTTAAAAATGGATACGGCCTGTGGGGATGAACCCCAGTTTCTGCTCATATCTATTTAATATTCCTTTGACGAAATTACTGATTCCTATCGAAGTAAAAATGTTTGGTAATCTAATTGTGAGCACGAATCACTCGTAAATGGGACGTCAGTGTTCAGTGGCCCTTTTTAGAGGCGGTCCGTGTGCGACTCCCGTTGGCGACCGTCTTCGTATATTACTCCTCCAACGTTACAACTTTCAAATCGAACTATTTTGCTTATCAATGAATGCGTCGAAGTCCAGTTGGTAGAGAGTTGGTACTACTGACCGGAAGGCCCGGGTTCGATTCCGTGTTGCGCTTCTGGGCACCCTCAGCTCCACCCAATTTGAAAGAGTCTGTTCAGGTACCAGATCTTCCTGGGACCATAGCCGGCACCGGGAAGGATTTCTCTGGTTTGACTAATTGAAACGGGGAGGAAGATTACCAGGAGCCAAAGGAGAAACGCCATCGCTAGGTCGGATCGTTTGATAACTCGAGGAACTTCTAGTTGGACAATGCAGCAAGTAATTACTAGTTGTTCATGCAAGTAACTAATTTTAACATTGGGCGGATAGACTAGGTATCGTGTTTTGTGACTATATAATTTAATTTACCGCGGATAAATTGTGTCGCACTGATTATTGTGGACGGGGATCGAACTAGGTGCGATTTTTGAGGCTTCCGCAGGAATATGAGCAAGATAAAATAACATTGTTTTAAAATTCCTATCTGAATAATGCATTTTGGGTATGCTTAGAAATTGCTTAGGTCTCTATCTTAAGACTTTGAAAAAAATTGAAAAAATACGGGAGCAGGTCTGACAGGAATCCGGGCGTAACAAAATAAAATCCACTGAATTGGCTAATTATATCTTTCTCCCTGGTCGTAAGTTGGATTTTGATTCTGTGTGTAAGAGGGCTATTCTGTTTTATGAGACATTTATAATTTATTCTTTTCCTTCCTCTCTTCTTTGTGATTTTTCCATTCTGATGTCATAATAACTGAAATAACTTGCTAATGGCCAATCGGCTACTATCAGTGGCGGTCGAGAGGCAACTTCTGACAAATGGCGGGGGACCACTTAAACATCCTGCGATTACCTGCTAAAAGCCAATATAGAATAAAGTGGGATGTGATTGACGAACGCCGCCGTTATATCGGCCTAATTGGTTGTTTCCGCGATGTAGTCGCTTGACTACCGAATCTGATGTTCACTCGAGTTATGGCATTCCATCTCACAATTAGTTCAATGGCTTCGACATTTGGTCGTCGGTAGTATTCGTATATTGCCCATCAATCGTATACTTTTATATTGCTTTGACCTTTAAAGCTGAATGAGGAACTAAATATCCATTCAATTTCTAATTTTCGCGGCAACCTAATTAAAATTTTAGGTATAATTTTTATGACACATGATGACATAGCTAATTTTTTTTTCGTCCCTTAATCGAGGATCTGGTGAGTTTTTGAGGACATGATTGTTTTTTTTTCTTGATTAACGGAGCTGTCGGAGCGCCCTGGGCACCCACCGCGTGTGCGTAAACAAAGACTCGCGACTTGGGGGGGGGGGGGGAGGGAATCCGTGCGTGGAAACGGGGTGTGTGGGCCGGGTGCCCCCAACCACCAGCTCGCTGCAGCGGGATATAAAAAGAAGTGGCCAATGAGTCAAAAACAGTTGACTTCGAGTGCGGCGTCGTCCCTCTTAAGCCGGAAGGTGCTCTTCGCTCCGTGTATTTTCGTCACAGCGCACGCCGCGGTGTCAAGACCCCTCGCGAGGCGATCGCCTCTTTTTTTTGTGCATTCGCCCCGATTCGGACGCGGCGCGACTGTCTTTCGGGGAAGCCACCGCCTGGGAACAATAACCGACTCCCGGCCTCGCGCGTGCATTCCCACCCTGGAAAAATCAACTGAACCTGCTCCCGATTCCAGTCTACTGCTTACTCCGACAAATCGTCTTAAAGGTGCCGCCCACCATTCGGATCGCTGTCCGGTGGCCATCGAACGCAGACACCGGAGGAGTATTGCCTCACGGACGGGGATCATTGCTCCCGCCCCACTCCGGATCGAACTCATTGAATTAGATTATTGGGAGGGTGACGATTGGGTTGGAGGAGGTGGGGGAGGGTAGGGCGGCGAAAGCCAAGGGGTTTTTGGGGAGGGGGGGTTGAGATAGAGAAGAATTGGATGTAAATTTATCCCGTCTAATTCTGGTTTCCATCCTCCCATTAAATGTGACGTGGCTTTGGAGTTGGTTTCCGTCCAAGTGGCATATATTTTTTTCCTCCCGAGGAGGGGATCAGCCGTGGGTCGTTGGGTCTCATTGGTGGTGTTCCGACGGGTCTGCGCGAACGCGAAGGGTGCCCCTCCGACGCCGGTCACTCGCTCCTGGTCCGTCGCGGGTGTAAGGTGCCTTCTCACACACCTCGTTCAGTCATGTCGTCTTCGGCGCGGGCAATGGAGGCGATCGAGGCTTCGCTCAGCGAACTCTCCCCGCAGCTCAACGGAGGTGAGAACGTGATTTTATACGCCCCGCCCTCGTCGATTTCCCATTAAAACGTCTCCATAAATGCAGGTGCCGCAATCCAACTTTCAAACAATATCTCTTTTTGAATATCGCAGTTTTTTTCCTTCCAATAATTGGTCGTCTATATATCTGTTATCCTCCCCCCTTCCCCCTTCGCTCTCTTTGGTTGGTTTTCCGCATCTGTACATGCGCCTGGAGACACATTTCCCGGAACAAAAAAAACATTGGTTCCGTGCATCAGATTCGTTCCCGGAAACTTTCGATCTTCATTCAGATCCTTTCATTGATTTCGCTGCATCCAAATAAAAAAATCCTCCCGACTCCGTGGCTCTTGGATTGCTCCCGCCGTGGTTGACATTGCCGGACGAGTGTCCGTCCCCCTTCGGAAGTTTGGCTGGTGAGAGTGACTCGGAATTTAAATAGTAAATAATCATTTAGATTTTTCTTCTTGTTCGTTCTGTTAAATTATCGTCGTAATCTATTTGAATAAAAATCCAGGCTAGGAAGCGGCCAATGTTTCTAAAGTACTATGTTTTAATGGGTGTATTCGAATATCAGAAAATATTGATTGGGAAAAAATATTCTTCTGAAAGTTTCGGACCATAAAATGGTTGCGTGAAATACTGAAGGATTTGTTAAAATGCCTGCTTAAAAAGTGCCAGCTACTAGATCGCACGGAATAAAAGAAAAATGAGCTTTGGTACAAACATTTAAAAAATAAAAACTAGTTTTCACCTGACGAAATCAATTTCAAACGTCCCGAATTGCGATTTTAAGTATTGCGAATTATATTGTTTTTTCGTTGAGATAAATATCGTTTCTCGTCGCGGTTTCATAATTTAATCATAATTAACTGGTGTTTGGCGTCCTGATACCGCTGTCCTTCCGAATAAAATGCACACCGATGGGCGGGATCTGATGTACTCAGTTACGGTCGGTACACAACGTGTGGAACTTGACAAGTGCTTTTCGTTATTGGGAACCGGAGAAGACAGGTTCTACGTGGGAAACAATTCTGGTAGTGATGGCCATCGATGAAGACGACCTACGGCTGAATAATTTTCGCCATTTGGGATAGGTGGATAATGTGATAGAAATAGGATTCTCAGGGATTGGTGAAAGGAAGGGTGGAGAGAAACGCGACGTCGGAAAAGGCTGACTCTTTAATCGAAAGCCGCCAAGGAGTCCCCAGTTTAATGTCACATCCGACGGTCAGCGAACTTTATTTGAACTCTCTCCGCATAGAATCGCAAATGGGAATCAGGATAACCCGTTAGAAAGACCTCGCCACCTCATGGATTTGAACCCTCCCAGGGAAAATTAGAAAAAAATAGAAATATTAATAACAGGATTTTTCAAATGTCGAAAATCGATTCATCTGATTAGTGCAGATTAGAGGATTTTAGTACCGTTTACTCTTATGCGTATTAATAAATTTATTTTCCACGCAAAAAATGATAAATTTATGGAATATATTTGAAAATCGTAAACGGCACCATAAAAATGCTGTGTTGTATATTTTCGTCCAATCATTTTCAGTTTTTATTGATTGCTGTATGTCTAGAATATTTTATGTATTTTCTAGTACCCTGAAAATCCACCGCTAGGGTGTGCGGCAGGGAGTGAATACACACCACACTAATTTTGATCCGAATATTTTTACCCCTTCCGCGGCCGGACAATGTTATTCTGATCCCTCATCGTTCGTGGAAAAAGACACCTTAAATCTATCTGTGCTCTACACTTAATCTCTCTAACTTTATTGACATGGTACTACTATTGACTATATCGACTCTCATGTCAATACATGATATCCATATTCACTTCATCACATGGTCTTGTGTTATACTATAGCTGTGAACGCGAAACTGAAGCGGAATTTCCACCTAGTCTTGTTATACGAAGGTGTTGTGCTCATCGGAACAAAACCTAGGGTCATTAGTTCGGATCCCACCTGGGCTATTGCTTTAGTGTTTGAAATGGTGAAATTTGTTCAAGGGTAATTATTTTGGACATGAGCTTTCTTCCTGCAATGGTACATTCTCTTAAAAACTGATATTTCTTTACGTACTCACACACCTGTGTTTCTGGTGAAATGGGAATCAGAAAACATTATGCGTCCTTGTGAAATCTTAATAGGTAATGTGTGTGTTTGTGTGTGATACTTATCATCTCTGAAACGATGTCTGATCCGTTTCATTTGGCGCAGAGTGTATGTAGTAGATATCAAAATCTTCCACCGAAGGCCGAACAAGATTTGAGTCTCTGACTCAGACTAAATCATGTCAAAGAGTGGAAATGATGATTTCATAATTATCACTCCGGGGACTCAAAAACATCGAAATTTTTGAGTGAAGTCCGTGGGAAAATCACGACTGTTATCATGTGAGTCATGCAGGATTGAAATGAAGGTATCGATCTTATATGCGAAAAAAAATTGATCGTGATCGTTGTCATTGGAAATAGGGTAGCCATTCGTGTATCGTGGCAGGATAGGGGCCTTCGGGGAATTGGAATGCTTCCTAATCGAGCATCAACGGAATACTACAAAACAAGAGACGTCCGGTCATCTGGCTTGTACTTCCAGCCTGTGCTCCGACCTCGTTGCAGTCCGAACCAAATGCTCTGCTTAATTAGGCTCCCCGAGGAGAGGCTAGAGTACTTAATTGCCCAGTTGGCCAGTGCGTCTCTCAAATGCTTCAAACCAATCTCCACCGCGTTCTCTTCTCACCGGACTCTTTTACGGATCTTTTCAAAGGCGGATTGGTTTTCACTTCAATCGTTCACCATGTTACGGATACGAAATCAAAGCCCGACGTCTCCCTGTTTCCTCTCCGGTACGACCGTGCTCCCATGCTGGTAGTAGGTGAGCTATTAGGGGAGGCGGTGGACAGCTGACGTAATTTGCGCCGTTAGACAAATATAGTAGTAGTATTTATGGGAAGCGACCGACAGCCAAGGCCATTTGCGTCGTTAGGGATTGATGGGGAAAGGATGAAGGGTGGAAAGAAACCCGGCGTCGGCATTAGCCTACTCTTTACGAAAGGCGCCAAGGGGTCCGCAGTTAAACGTCCCATCCGACGGACGTCGTACTCAATCAAAGTGCCCTCCGCAAAGCAACTCAAGTAGGGATACCATTGCCGATTTTTTAATTTCGATCCGAACCTAAGCCCTCTCGGTGGGAAGCCTGTACGTTAGCCACCGCACCATTCCGAACCCCCGTTAGTCAAATATATTTGGTAACTTTTGTATGGGTAGGATTTACAGGCTATGTGGAAAGGGCGGAGAGAAACCCGGCGCCGGCATTAACGTACTCTTAGCGAAAGGCGTCAAGGGGTTCACGCCCCGGCGGATGGCGCTCTGCACTTGAAGTGCACCCCACACAGCATCCCAAGAAGGAATCGGAATGCCTCCGGAGAATCCCACCACAACCGGGATTCGAATCCGGGTCCATTAAACTAACCACCGCACGATCCAGATCACCCGTTGCTATCCATAAGATAGGAATGTTGAAGGCCAAGTTGTAGTTTTTCATTTAATAAATAAGGCTATCAAATATAATATATGCTTACAGTTCCTCTAGTTGTACCATCTTAGCCCGAGCGTTGGGTTAATGAGAGGACGGTCTAAGGTTCAAATCCTTTTCATGCCTTTGACTCTTTGAGACATCTTCAGTTCATCTGTTTTGCATTATATGTTGTCACTATAAATAAATAAAAACTTAATTTTGGATGTTACATGGTTTTTAGTCGCCCCCTGCCACACACACACTAACGGTTCCTTGTAGGGTATCTCTCAATCTAAATGGTACGCTGCAAGCCTCCGCCAGGGTGTGTGGAAGGGTATGAGTACACACCAGACTACTATCACACACAAAAACAGTCCACCCACCCAATAGCGCGGTAGGATGACATTATTCTGATCCCTTGTCGTTCGTGGCATCTTAAATATATCTGTTTTGTACTTAATCTCTCCCATCGTATTACGATGGGGCTTGTAATACAGTTAGTTGCAACATCATCGCTAAAGACCGTGTCGATGGATAGATTCCTCGGTTTAATTCATATTGTGCGACTTTCAGGGCAATGGAATTTCGGAAACCCGGAGGTCACCAGGACGACCGAAACTCTGGTTGCTGGTCCACCCACGCTTAAAATCTTTTTGAAACAGATTTGAAACTCTCATCCTACCCCTACCCCCCCCCAAAGAAATCCTCTGCTGCATTTTACTTTAAAAGTGCCTCTGGTATGTTTGCAATTACCATCCAGTTTATCTCCCTTGCAACTTTTTTTCGATGTTTTGAGCGGTTACCATTACATTACATCTTAAGTCTTCATATCGAAATGGAGTAAGCGCTGAAATTATAAATTTTGAGCAATTAATTCGAACAAAACTTTTAAACAAATTCCAGAATCACTTGTTAAACCTAATAGTCAAATGACACTGAGAGGGACTAATGTGCGTTGGTAAGACGTGTGATGCTATAAATTGGGCAAAGGAAGACGTTTTAAAATTCTCATGAAAAACACTTGTACTAAAACCGATCTCTTAAGAACCACTCGATACATTAGCGCATTGATTGGCCCTCACGAGTCGGTTTTGTTACGTTGTCGAAAGTATTTTATTTTGCCATTTGGTATCCTATCGGTTGAAACAAGGGTCAAATATTCGTCTGTGCACATTGTGACGTCGATCGCAATTTCTACAACTTAATTATATAAGTTTCGCGCGCGCGCCAAAATGTCATTGTCGTTGAGGTCTTCGCTGAGCCGTGTTCTCTTTCTCTCGCTCTCCTTCGCGGTTTCCTCCGGGGTAAAATGCCCCCCCCCTCGACCCCGCACACACGGTTCGCCCGAGAAGTGAATGTCAGCCTGCCCGCCCTACCCTGCCCATGGCGAATTCAATTCCGTTTCGTCAAGTCTTCGGAGCCGGGGAAGGCTTTGTTTGCGAAACCCCTGGATTCGTCGTGGTCCCTGCCAGGGATTGTCGGACAAAACAAGTTCGCAACCTCTATTCATCATTTGGGATCATCCTCCCGTTTTCGCGAAAACAACCCAAAAATATCTGTGTAAACAGTCATTGCTATTTCGTTTTCTGCGATTTGCGAAAGTGGGAAGTCTAAAACTTAAACTTCAACAGCCTTACGATAAAGGCGACTTTTTTTTAAAAATGGCAGTCCGCATATTTCATATATTCAGCCAGAGAGACGACGCGGATCTGCGGCTGTTGTTGACTTTCAAATTCATGTCTTGAGCCCGAGGTTGATTTTCAAAGGGATTCCAGCCTGAAGTGTATTCACCCCTCTTCTTCAGCTTGCTTCCCCCTTTTTTTTTAATCTTGGCAGCGCTTGGACGAGACTGCCCTCGCCAAGCGTACCATTTAGTCTTCGCGCCAATCAAATATAGTATGTCACCATCATTCTTGACAATTCTTCTTCTTTTTCTCTGTTGCGTAGTCTATCGCCGGCGATGCAATCAATCAATTTAGTGTCTATCACCTACACACTCCAATAAAGATAATGGGACAGTCACAATATCAGTCTCGTTTTACGTTGTTTTCGTAATGCTTTATCGGAGATTTGGCGAGGATGCAATGTCTGGCTGAAATTCGTCTTTGGTTTTGGTGATTTGTTGGTGCTATTGGTTAACATGATAGATAGATAGATAGTGGTATTTATTTGGGCGAAATTGAGACCAAATGGTCCCTTCTTCCATTTAACCCATCGTCATATACATATTATATTAGCCATTAAACTTATAAATACATTCATATGTATGAACATGCGAAGTATGCTGCATGAATGAGTCATTAGAGAGATTATAATTATTATTATTGCATCTTAAATTGCAAGCCACCGCTGGGATGCGTGGCGGGGGGGGGGGTGATAAAAGCATTCCTCGAGGGATATAAATTTATGAATGTATCTGGATTCTTACTGGGATATAAACAAGTTCTTGAAGTTTGATGAAACTACTTTTTTGGTTCTAAAGTACAACGACTTTTAATGCTCAATCAAGCAATAGCTATGACGAAAGTTGATTCTCAAGAAACCATTTAGCAATCGCACGTTCCTTTGGGGGGTACCAATTTCAAACACTCTTTTTTTCAAGTTTTTAAAAAATATTTCTCACTGAGATCTAGGCACATAACTGAGGAAATACTGAACGGTTTTTTTGATCGTGAATTCCTATTCATTTGGTTGGTTTTCATCGATACTCAGTACTTATTACGTTTAGAAATCATTCTACTTAGTTGGTGAAAAAGCGGATCTCCCGACAACGTCTATTCGCCGTTTTGGGCTGAAATTCAATCAATCAATTGATTTATCAGGTCCCTGATTGCAATCTCAAAAATTATCTGATCGTCAATATTTTCATTTCTTTGTGGAGATTAGCATTCGAGTTCAATTTTGAAGGCGTGTATTAAAATTTCCAGGTTTCGGCTTTTGGATCAACACGTTTGTGTAGTAAAAATTCTGATGGAAAAGTGGTCCACGACCAAGGTTAATATGCACCGGTATTTAGAACACGATTAGAGGATAGACTAGGCGTAGTTTCCCCTACTTTTCCCCACTTTCCTTGTGCTTCTAGGCTCCTGTTTTGCCTTTGAATGTTTCCCTCTTACCTCAATCATATGAGATCGTAGGTTCTGTATATTTCCACTTGTGCCCTCGGGACTTCCAAATTTAAAGTAATAAATTTTTTAAATATGCTACATTAAAAAATAGCATTGCCGTTCAAAAAGTGGTTCGCGCCGTATGGTGAAACTACCAGTGGATTTAATTTTTAGAGTATTTAATTGTACGTATATGCGTAAATATACACCTCCCTTCAGGCTGGTCAACTGAATCTTCCGATTCCCGATTTCATCTCAAAACAAAAATAAACTGTTATCGGAAAATTATTGGCCAACATTAATTTCATTCATCGTTTAGCTTTCATTTTGCCGTCTACTTATTTTAATTGCTTAATAAAGCAGATAAATTGCATCAAATCGTTTTCTGCGGGAATGAGAAACAAACTCTACATTTCTCATTGCTAATACTGCTTCTTTCTTGCGGAGATATCAGGAACGTAATCCTCCGCTAAGTTTCACCGAGTTTCCATTTATCTAATCATTAAGAAGTCTTGCAATTAAAAGACGCATTTTTGATTTTTTTAAGTGTACTTTGGAATCATGCTTCAGAGGTTTTCCATTATATTTATACACATATATAAATATATTATATATGTAGTGGTTTTGTCGACTTGAAGATGTCTCGCAAGTTCGACGGGCGTTTAAAGTAAAAAGAGGGACAATGTGGGAATGAAAGTGGTGTGGACCGAGTATTATTAATAATTGGGAAGAGCTCACGGATTATATGTTTATTCTTGTGGGGTAAACCACCTGCGGACACCCCTGTCTCTTCGCCGCCCCTGTCCACACCATGCAACCGCCCACGCTGCAAACCAAACAGGATTGATATAAAATTGTGTCGAAATTATAATTATGAAGTTTTGTTTTGCACAAGGAGAAGGCGATTTTTAATTGTTTTTCCCTTGACACACCGTGGCAAATCAATAACCAACTGTTTTTCTTCAATCTTTTCCAGCCGAGAAGTGGGATTGGGTTCGGAAGCCGAGGAGTGCGGCGGACAAGAATGATCGTCTGATTGGTAAGGAAATGATTTATTTACCTCCGTAATTATTAAATTCCGTTATCTTTTTGGTTTAAATAAACTATGATTATAAGCATATAAACCTTTAAATGCCCAAGCAAATAAGACAACATTTGAAAGAATAAGATTTACATTCTGGCCAATGTTTAAAATAATCAAGGTAAGATTACATTAATAAGTTATGTGGGCACGCGTATAATGTACTTGAAGTCAGCACTAGTGGAAAAATCAAAAAACACACAAAAACTCACTAGGTTTCGAATTTTCGGTGGTCCACGCCACCTTTCTCGAGGAAGAGAAGGACGGAACTCATAGTTCGTCCATGAGACTTTCATAAAAGTCATAAGTGTTATATATATATATATATATATATATATATATATATATATAACACTTCTATGACACACACACAGAGACACTCACATATGGAGTGTCCTTTCTTTGTGTTTCTATGTTTTAAAAATCTACATCTGTGTATTTTTATATATTTGTGCGTCGCCGAAGAGCGTTCCATTTCAAAGGTATTTGTGTGTGTGTGTATATATACACACACACATACAGAAACGTAAGAAATGTAATGTCTCATTCAAAAGAATAAAATGCAAGACAGTTGAGGATATGAAATGTAGAAGGGAGTATTGTCAGGCTGTTGAGGAAATTATGTGTAAGGAAAGGGAAAAGACTGACAGATTAATGGAAACACAACCCAAAAATAATAAAGAAAGCTACGAACGAAAGTATAGGAAAAAGACAAGAAAACTATGAATTAAGACCGATATGATGAAAAAGATGGAGAATAGAGGAGGAGTTTGGAGAATTTAAAAAACAGAGTGAATCATAAGGAAGTACAAAGAATTAAATAATAAACTGAAAGAATTAAGGGTGAAATGGGTGCACTATGGAAGAAGGTGGAAAACTGCCAGCAAGAAAAGGAGGGAGAATCCGTATAATCAGTCAATTATAATTTAGCATGGATATTAATTGAACGAGGGAAGATTCAATAGAGAATGCATGGGGAAGCTATAAATGGCAAGGCATTATTCCACCTAGCTTAGGTCCAGGCAGTAGAATGAGAATATGACGTAGTTGAGGATAGCTTAGGTCCGGTCATATTAAATAAGGTCGTGGGGGCGGACAATATTCTCGCAGAACTACGTCAAGATTTTAGGAAAGCGTGGGAGGAAGTTTTTATGGGCTAATCGTAGGATTTATGTAGGAGGAGTTTGGCCGGAAGATATCGTCAGTTCCATGTTAGTTCCTATTCTAAAAAAAGGGAAATTCATGCCATATGTGAGGACTGTATAAGAATAATTTAGATTTCGCACGCAGTTTAAGTGGTTCTTCAGGTCATCAAGAAGAGGATGGAGGAGAGGGAAAATGATTTCCATTATGAAAATGGGATGATGCTTTTGGATTCTGGAAGGAAAGAGGCACTTGTGATGCCTCAGTAGTAATGAGGGGCCTCATAGAGGGAAACACAGAGTCAGAGTGTATGCGTCTATTTCGTAAATCTCCAAAAGGCGTCGAATAGAGGGAATTGGGGAAGTAATGAATGTATTGCAGAAAATAGGAGTCGATCCGAGGCTTAGGAGACTTATCCGCAACCTGTACGTGTCTCAGCCTGCTCATGTGCGAGTAAGGCGGTTTGCGTTAGGACGAAAGGTAAGGCAGGGATGTCCATTATCATCCGTGATTTTCAAAGAGTATGCGGAGGAAATGGCAAAGGAGGCATGGAAAGGACTGGAGATACGGATGGAAGTTGGTGGGGAATTTATAAAAGCAGTAAGGTTTGCGGATGATCAAGCTTTAGTTTACCAGTCAGCCTAGGAATTGCAAGCATTGGAAAGCCCGCGCATTATGCATGGGATGGGAATAAAGGAGAACAAATATCTTTCGAGAAAGAGAGAGGCTAAGTTAAATATTGAGATAGGATATCATGAACGAGAGTCCGTGGAACAGTTTACTTATCTCGGAAGAGTTACTGACCAAAATGTTCAAAGTAGTAGGGACATAGGAAGAATAATTACGTTTGACGAATAAGCTTTCAGAAGAAGGCGAGGATTTATAACAGGGTCGTTGAGTAAGAAAGTGAAGAAACGACTCGTTGATATGGAGCATGGTTTTGTACGATTTTTGTTTTGGAAACATAGCCATCAAATCAAGACGATAGGCGTAGAATGGAGGCATTGTTGGTGTTGAGAAGGATGGATAAGGTGAAGTGGACAAAGGGAAGAAGGGCGTGGTGGGGGAAGAGGCGGGGGAAGAGGCGGGGGGGATTGTTGGGTGAAATCCAAAGGAGGAGGTGGATGCAGAACATTTTAATTGGCGATGGAGTGTTGAAGACTGTGATAAAGGGGTGAGTGTTTGGCAAGCGAGTAAGTGGCAGCAATTGAATAGGCATGTTGGGTGGAATGAAGGGTGGAAAGAAGTATGTAGAATTGAAGAGGGGCTTACTGTAGAGTCCAATTTCAGGTTGCCTTTTTTGTTGGGAAATACAAGTAAATGTAGTTTTGTACCGTATATATATCTACATGTATATATATATTTTTTTACAGCAATCAACGCGAAGGTCGGTTTGGTAGGTGATGATAGAGTTCACCCAGTACAAAGCCCGACGGCGTATGAGATTCCCACATCAGGGTAAGGGTGTCTTTCCCTGTGCCGTGCTATATATATATATATATATATATATATATATATTATAGGTCGCGGTAGTCCAGTGGGTAGAGCGTTGGACTGCTGACCAGAGAGTCCCGGGTTCGATTCCCGGGCAAGGCACTCTGGGCACCTGCAACTCCACCCAAGCTGAAGTGATTTTTCGGGTACCAGGTCTTCCTGGGAAACCATAACCGGCACAGGGAAAGGAACTGGCCCCCCTACCCTGATGTGTGAATTTTCACACGCCGTACAGGGCTTAGTACTGGGTGAACTCTACCATCACCTACTAAACCGACCTTCGGGTTGATAACTGTGTTTATGGTTTATATATATATATATATATATATATATATATATATATATATATAAAATATCTTCGAAATGGAACGCTCTTCGGCGACACACAAATATATAAAAAACACAGATGTAGATTTTTAGAACACAAAGAAAGGACACTCACAATTTGTTATTTTACGTTTCGACAGCACGGCTGTCGTCTTCAGAATGGCGTTCTCGGGGAAGAGCGGAGAGGATGTGCGGGGGAGAGGTGGGGGAAGGAGAGGTAAAGGGACCAATAGGAAATGAACAAGGGGGTGGGGGGGATATGTAGGCAGCCAATTGATGCATTCAGTGGGCTTGGTTCAGCCCGGGCGGTTTGAATGATTGGGCCACCCAGATATGCGCCATCTCGCGGGTTCTCACTTCTATTATACTCGCAGATTTGGGAAGGATTTCAATAACCGAAACAGAGAAGCAGTCGTCAAAAGATTGGTTGTGGGAAGCGGTGTGAGTAGGGATGGGGTAATTAAGAAAGGTGGGAGGTGTTTTGGAGGTGGAATATCGGTGGTTATTCATGCGGAGGGAAAGTGCGGTCGTGCATTCGCCCACGTAGAAGGCAGGGCAGAAGTTACAGGAGAGGCGATATATAATATTTTTTTAAGGTACAGGTGGCGAGTGGTTGGGAGTTGGTACTGAGTGAGGGGGAGGGTCTTAAAAGGTGACAGCATTTGCAGCGTGGGCGGTTGCATGGTGCGGATAGGGGCGGGGGAGAGACGGGGGTGCTTGAAGTTGGATTTGTGGACTTGAAGATGTCTCGCAAGTTCGACGGGCGTTTAAACGAAACAGAGGGACAGTGTGGGAATAAAAGTGATGTGGACTGAGTGTTATTGATAATTGGGAAGAGGTCACGGATTAGATGTTTAATTTTGTGTGTTCCGGGGAAGAAAGTGGTGATAAGATTAGGGCATTTTGGGCGGTTTGGTTTGGGGAGGGGAGTGTATTGTGTTGACGGTTTGAGGATTTTACTGTTTAGCAGTTTTTCGGGGTACCCACATTTTCTGAGGGATTCATGCAGCTGGTCCAAGTATTTCTGTTGGGAGGGGGTGTTATTGCAGAGACGGAAGCCACGGATAGAGAGTGAGAATGGGATGGAGCGCTTTGTGTGAGGAGGATGGCAGCTGTCGAAATGAAGATATTGTTGCTTATTGGTTGGTTTAATGTGGACTGAAGTGTGAAACGTATTGTTTTGGAGGTGAAAATCGATAAATATATATATATATATATATATATATATATATATATATATATGGAAAGGAATCCCTTAATTCTCCGATGTGTGAAAACTCGCCGAATAGGGCATAATATTAGGTGACCTCTGTCTTCACCTATCTGAACATCTTTTGGGTTGTGTTTGAATGTCAATAAAAATGCTGTGTCGTTTAACAAGTTTCACAAGCTCTATTATTCACATAAAATTATGTTTCATGTCACGACATGAACAATATTTTATCCGATAACTTATTATAGTGTTGAGTTTTGGACAAAGTAAAAAAAAAGCCTGAAAAGCTCTCATCGGATAACTTGCGCGTGTTTAGTGGCTTCATGCTAAAATGTAATGAGTACATTGAATGATCGACGCAGGGAATCCATCAAACTGTGAATTGAACCAACTTCAAAGATTGCAATATCGACATTTGTTGTCTGAATCTAAATAAGAATGTCGAATTTTTATTTTTTGATTATTTTATCATTCATTGAAGTTGTTACCATGATACTAAACATCGAACTACTAAAGGGCCTCCTGCGCTTAGTCGAAGGATCTTAAGCTGCCATTTCGGCGTTTGATTAGGATCCACCAATGAACTTTTTGTACTGATGTTATCGCGTCCATTGGAATTCAGAAGATAAGTTGCCTTCTAATAAAAAAGAAATATTAATTCTCATTGTCTCCGCTACCTAATGATGAGTTCATAATCAGTTATGTGCCCAGACTGGTACGTAATAGTTGTTGAAGGTACGATTTTCTCAGTGCCTCCAATTACACCTTGGCAACCTTGTGGAAACCGAAAGAAAGGCTTGAACTTATTAAAGCAGTGAGTGTGAGTGCAAACCTCCAGCGTTAATAAACAGACCCGTTGCAGCTGGAATTATCAAAACTTACCCAGGCAAGTCCAAATATTTCCATAAAAAGAAAAAAAACCTGGCCAAGGAAAAATCTGCAGCAAACGAGTTTCAATTTCTGGAGATCTTACAACTCTCCTCCAAGGGCTTGACCCTTCAATGGAGTTCTGGAGATAGTGGTAATGATGTCCACGTTCACCTTGGGTCTGTTATTACGATTAACCTTCATTAATTAAAACATCTTCATTGATTGTTTTCATTGTGCTTTTGTTTAAGCTTAATTGTTCCATCGTGTCCCCCGAAAGCCTTAATTAAAACCGAGCACATTGTCCGTTTCACAAAAGGTGAGGACGCGGAAGCAGTTCCGGAAGAGTTCAAGACCTACTCGGGGCCGAGGCAGTCCCCGGTGGCCATCGACTCGTCCGCCGCCATCCCCTGGAGGTTCCCGGCGCTCGTCCTGCACCACCACTGGGACAAGCATGCCTCCATCACATTGAAGAACACCGGTCACTCCGGTAAGAGCCATCCTTGGGTGCGCTTGATTCGCTTCTTTCATGCATTGTTTAATTCGTCCCCTTCTCTTACTTAAAATTTTCATTTTCTTGGGAATCTCTTAGATCACATCCACCTGGATAGATTAGTCACCATTCCCATAGATGGGTTTCTGTGATCACATATTATTTTAAGGTAATCTATCGGTAAAGGTAGCTTTTGGATAGGCACAACTACCAAATAAATATTTTGTGGCCCCTAACAAAATACAAAATCCAGCAACCTACTCTATATCAGGTCCCTCTTCATCTCTGAGTACTTTCTTCCTCCCTTCATCCTGTCCAACATCCCTATCCTGTTCCTTCTCTTTCCTCTTTTGCCCAACATTCTCCCCTCTATTACAATCTTCAACAACCCACTGCCGGTCAAGACGCCCCTCATTAACTTTTCCTGCCTCCAAAGGATTTCTCCCAACAAACCCCTCTCTTCGCCCACCATACCAAGTACTTCCTCATTTGTTTTCTTCTCTGTCCATTTCACCCTCTCCATTCTTCTACACGCCCACATTTCAAAAGTCTCCAATGTACTTCTTCTCGTATCATCCTGCTTCAGGACGTGATAACATTTATCTGTAGATTATGGATTTAAATATTTTAGAGCAATTTACTTTTAATTTTCCGCAACTCTGTCACTCGTGGCTAACGGAGGACGCATTTCGTATGTCATTCAATATTTTTTTCCTTTCGATCTTTCCCGCGCAGTGGAGATGTCGTTCGTGGACGACGATGATTGCCATTGCCCGGCCGCGATGCCTTACCTGACTGGAGGACCGCTGTCCGCGGAATACGAATTCGTCCAGATGCACTTCCATTGGGGCAACGAGAACCACTTGGGCTCCGAGCACATCATAGACGACAAAAGGTTTGTGTATGATATTTTTCAGTCAAAAGGACGCATTGGTCGTTCGCCTTTCCATCTCGAAGAATTTTTATCCGGGAAAGGTGTCTTCTTAGTGCAATGTTTTTGTTTTTCACATACAGTTGGAAAAGGGCACTCCTGTTTGTGTCGTTAACACTTTTTTATTGTTTTCCTGGTAGTTCTCTTGTTTTTTCCTGTAATAAAGATGCATAGATAAAGTTGCACAATTGTGCTGGGTGGATAACTGCAGCTGACCTTGTCTTTTGAGGCTATCTCTATATCATCAATGTTTTATGTGTTTTGTTGTGGTAAGGATCGAGTGAGAATGATTAACTTTGACGGCTCCTGCCCTTTATTGGTTGTGTTTACTGCTCTATTTCTCACTTACTTCCGGAGGTAAACTAAAAGGACGGAGTTCTCGTTTGTTTTGGTAATATTTATGATATTGAAGTTTTGACGCCTACCGAAATGATTCAATTACATCTGAATAGAGCAAAAAGTGTCCATCTCCGAAAACACGTTATTACGTTCACTTGAATGACGTGAAAATCACCGTGTATCGCAGCTGATTTTGAATGAGTTAACTTTGAGCAAAAATTTCCGCTCTTTGATTTCTATTTTTTTGTTGAAATGTCGCTCTCATAAAAATTCCGAAAATCATGGTCTGATGAATTTTTATCGTTAATACGAAGCAGGGCGATTCAATAATCTTTTCGAGCGTTGGTCTCTTCAGCCATAATGATATCCGAAATTGATCGCTGACTCGACCGCAATGACATATTGAGTAAAATCCATTGTCTGCTGTCGCAGGTATGCCATGGAGGCCCATCTGGTGCATTACAACCGCTCCTACGGCAGCGTTGCAGAGGCCTTCAAGCACCGAGATGGCCTGGCCGTCATCGGCATTTTCCTGGAGGTAAAAATTACTTATAGTATTCAAGAGTTTACGGATAAAAACATTGACTGCTATGTTTATTATGCGGACTTTACCAATATCTGGGACAGTGTAAGGGGTCTCAGCCCAGGGATCTTTTGCGTCAAAACTTCCCGTCATTTTTTTTTAGAACTAATTTTTTTTTTAATTGCCCGTGATTTTGGCGAGGTGTATCCTCGGAAACTCCCTGAGGTGGGACGTCACGCTCTGGGAAATTTTGTCGCAGAGGACCTCATATTGTCTCAAACATATCTGTTGAGATCTAAGTGGTTTCGAATGGATACATTTCTCCCTGCTACTTAAACACATTTCCCATTCGTTGGGATTCATCCGACATGTACGCACGTCATTTTATTGTGCAACAACCGGGAAAACCCACCCAATGCATTCCACAGGTGATGAGTATGGTCCAAGATTTGAAAAAAGCTAATGTGAAGGGAACGGAGAAATTAAAGATTAGAAGAGGTTTGCTGGAATACAAATTGGAAATGAGCTGTTTAAATACAAATATTTTTGCCTTAAGATTGCGTATATCTGAACTGAAGTCTTCTTTCTAATTCACCGAGCCACCGGGACAGTGAAAGTGTCGCTGCGTGCTTATTACTGTGAATGTGTTACCAAAACTACTGTTTAATCTTCTACATAATGCGTGGAATATTTCATATTTTTGAAAACATGTTATGTTTCTTGAAAAGAGACTTATCACTTGCCTCAGGAGTCTACGGCGAACAAATATCATATTTACACTCATTAGTTTCAAATTAACAGCAAATATACCTTATAGCTATTAGCGTTTTCAGCAAAGGTATATATTTTTGAATAAAAAGCTACGATAGCTTCAAAACAATTAGGTATTGACATTTTCAATACCACGTTTGAATTCATAATAATACAATAATACTTTGAATTAGTCACAAATTTAGATAAATGTATTCGTATATATAATACTGAGATAATATTTATTTTTTTAAAATAACTGGATCGTTAATTGAATGTTGGCAGTCGTTTATTTTCGAGGTCTTCGAAATATTTCAGATCTATTCTTATGATTTAAACTTAAGATTATAACTTAAGATTATGACAATTGGTTTTTCGATACCATTGGAAACTCATATAAAATGTTTGAGAATGCGGTTCTGACAATACTCTTCATTCCACGAACATTAATTTTAAAAAGAAAATATTGGAAATCTGTGCTCAGACGGTCTCGCGATGAGCTGTAACAACTAACCGCAAAAAACACTATGCACTTGGCGCTGCAGGCTGCGTGACTGAAGCCTTGCCTGATGTCATTAGTCTTCGAAACGGGTGCGCCGAGCCAACGTACAATAATTAATGGCGGAAGAGTTTAAATGTTGGAGAGAGTTCAATTTTTCTCGCCACCTGCTGAGCCAAGCTTTCACTAAAGAAAGCAATCTTATTCTCGAGAGATTATTTCTAACAGATCATTCGAGCACCATTGATTTTAACCCCGGAAAATGGACTATCTGTACCAATTCGTGGAGTAACTAAAACACGAGAGATTCATTTGAACACCCGATGAGATGTCGTCTCTTAAAATTGACGCGCATATGGACGAGGAACTTAATGTAAGAATACTGTTCGTAAATCGCGGCCTGAATGTTATGCAATCCAATGAAATGAGCAGGCGCATTCGCCGTGGTGCGATCCGAAATTGAAATGTTTAGCCGTTAATGAATGGGTTGGC
Organism: Hetaerina americana; assembly: GCF_022747635.1. Lineage (NCBI taxonomy): Eukaryota > Metazoa > Arthropoda > Insecta > Odonata > Calopterygidae > Hetaerina > Hetaerina americana. The sequence continues at coordinate 108,118,772 of NW_027286874.1, forward strand.
ACATTTGAAGGAATATTCTCCGGGAGGAATTTGTACAATCGGGAATGAATTTCAATTCCTGGTAACATAATACTCCATATGACCATTAAATACGCGAACCGAGGCCATTAAAACTTTATTTTGCAAAATTCAGTCTCGTACATCGATTTTGTCCTCTTCTCCAAAGTACTTCACATTCGTTGCTAGTATGCAATTACGCATATCTTCTTCTTCTTTTCCGCGAATTTTGACACGCGGCTGGTCAAGAAATTTGAAGTACTGTTCGCCTGTAATTGTTTTGCCTCTTTCAGGGTAATCAGTCAGCAGGATCCCTTTCGCATCCCGAAACACACAGGCCTCTGACCTTTCCTGTAGATTTGACGGTGTGGTGCGTACGGCCTAGTACTAATTAGGCAAATTTTGTCTGAGTTTGTTCTGTTTCTTGTCTTTTGCTTTGTGTTCTCGTTGCGTCATCTCAAGAGTCGATGTCGTCATAATATCGCGCGCTCTCTCTCTCTCTCTCTTCCCATGAAAAAATTATAATTTTTCCGTAATGGTTTATAAAATAGTTTATTACAATGCAACAATTTCAGAATGTAAAAATCATTCGCCTTGACCAGGTGAATGATTTTTACACTTGGCACCCCAAACTGTGTCGGAAGATCAGCTCTCCTTTAAATAGTATGAGGTCTCTCCAATAAATACGCGAACTGAGGCTATTAAAAACTTTATTTTGCAAAATTTAGTCTACATCCATTTAGTCCCCTTCTCCAAAGTACTCTCCATTCGTAGGCTATGCACTTATTTCATCTTCTTCTTTTCCACTGTTTATAAAGCCCCCTTGGAAGTCCTCTTGGCAGTTAAGCTTTTCAGTCTTTTTGTCGTTTCTTGCTTTATTGTGTCTTCCACGTATTCACAGTGATATGTCCCCTCAACACATTTTTGCATTTAGGGAAAAAGTCGCAGGGGGATAGTAAGTATCTGGCGAATAAGGAGGATGATCAAGGATCAAGGTGATTGAATTTCTGCCAGAAACTGGCGAACAATCAATGTTGAATGTGCAGGTGCATTGCCATGGTGAAGGATCCATCCGTCATGCTCGGTTAAAACGGTACGCACTGTAGATTTTCCTAAATTCAGTTCATCAGCTAAATCAATGTTGTCGTCAACACAGGTTGTCGAACGTCTTTCGGGCCCCGCATCATCCGTGGCGGCTTGTCGGCCATCTTTAAAACACTTAATCCACATGAAAACGGATGTTTCCTTCAGAGTATTATCACCGTGAACAGTTGTCAACATTTCAGTAATTTATTGATAACTTTTATTCAGCACTTCACCAAAAACTTGATGCTGATTCTTTACTCCGTGATTCCGTCAATTTCCATTTTGGACAAACGGTAAAAACAAGGGCAACAGAAACTAACACAACCGGCACCATACGCACAGCTCGACGATCCGCCAAGCACAGACGGCTCATTGGGTCTCGGGCAACTATCGCCGGTAGCGGGCGGGGCTATAGTCCGCGTCATGGCCGCCAGATTGAACCAGTTCGCGCATTTATTGCACAGACCACGTTGACTCAATAAGCATGTCTATCGTACGATATTAATTTCATCAGATAAGAGCTACCGCCCAAGTCCTCGTATTCTCACCAACCTCGCCCTATCTTCGAAAGCCCGCCGTAACATGCAAAGCAAAATCTTACTTTCGCGGAGGATAGTTTGCTGTCCCGTCTCAGCATGAAGAATCAAAGATCTATAGGCATTTGCATTGCCCTACAAAAGTCGCATTTTGTCCCCCTTGCGTCAACATCCTATTGTTCCCAACGTCCAGTTCTATTGAAAAATTGAATGCTGTCAAACTGTCCGATTCTAGCTTCCTTCAAGATGCCGATTGTTATCCACTGCCAACATTCACAGGTCGCTTTCTCGTCCACGGGAGCACATTGAAATCAAGCTATTTCGTAACAGCCGGAAATAAGGAGTCGTCTTATTAATGTTGATGTCGAGAGTACGTGAATGTTCTTATGTTGGATTGCAAAAAACCGATTATTTAATGAAATACCCTGTGCACAATGTTGTAAAATCATTATATTGCAGGGGATCGAGATGGTGCGGAGGCTAACGTACTGGCTTCCCACCCTGAGGGCGCGGGTTCAAATCCCGGCGGTGTTGAATATTTTTCAGAGGTATCTCGATCCCTACTTGAGGTGCTTTGTGGAGGGCACTTTGAGTGAGTACGCCGTCCGTCGAATGGGACGTTAAGCTGCGGACCCCTTGGCGCCTTTCGTAAAGAGTAGGCCAATGCCGACGCCGGGTTTCTCTCCACCCTTCATCCTTTCCTGTCCTTACCCTATGGCGCAAATGACCTTAGCTGTCGGTCGCCTCCCCTCAAAACTACTACTACTACTCATTATATTGCAGTATATATATATACATTCTATGTTTGTAGTATACGCCCTTGGCGCCTTTCGTAAAGAGTAGGCCAATGCCGACGCCGGGTTTCTCTCCACCCTTCATCCTTTCCTGTCCTTACCCTATGGCGCAAATGACCTTAGCTGTCGGTCGCCTCCCCTCAAAACTACTACTACTACTCATTATATTGCAGTATATATATATACATTCTATGTTTGTAGTATACGTAAGTACATTTTGTTGTAGTATAGATACATTTTAACACGATTATATTTTAAAAATGTATACATGTTATGTTCCATGTTTTTCAAGTGTCTCGTATTGCGTGTGGAAATATGATAAATCATAATGTATCGTTCACGTTTCGTGGAATGCACGTATATCTGAAGCAAACTTGTTTCTCGTTTTACGCAACGCGTCTTGCCGTCGAGGCGAATTCACTTCGCATGCAAGGCTCCGCGGTATCGCGCTTGGCATTGGTACAAGATGTCCATCCCACGTGCTTGCTGTCCTCCTTAGTAGGCTTCAGAGGCTGTCTGACGTCTCAACTGAGACTAAGTCTATTCCTCCTTGAAGGTGTATATTTCTGAACTTAAAAAAAATGAGAAATATTTAAACTTTACAAGTGATGGAGTAAAACTTCTGAAAGTAGCCGTATAAATCGGTATATGTATGCTATAATTAAAACTTCGTGTGAATTTGATTTTTTCTCAAACTCAAACCGACGAGAGAGTTGGAGATGGATAGCAAAAAGCTATTTTTTTTTAAATATAAAAGAGTATAGCTTGAAAAACCCGTGAAGAAAGTATGAGGAAATGAGAATGAATGCTCCAAACATTAGGATAACGCCTACGAACAACACGGGTTGTATTGAATTCCGTCCGTGAAAAAAAAACGCATTCAAGAATCTAAATTATAAGATATCATCTTTACAATTCCCAAATTATGAATAAATTCCAGCGAATGACCATTTGGCGTTTTGGAATTTACGAATGTTGAATTTCCAAAATAAACGTAGGAGAAATTCTAATGATTTTCAATAAATTAGCTTCAATTGACTATGGCTGAATTGACTATTTATTGTTTTTTATTTCTCGTTGCAAAGAGGCAATTGTCCTGGTGGCAACGGTCAAGTCTGGTCAACAGTCACTCTTAAAATGCACATACATGCATACACACACAAAAGAAGAACAGATATGAGACAAAATGCTCTTGTATGCAATGGCATTTTAAGATCACCAACCGCACCTTTGCCATTACACAAGGGCTTGTTGGTTCACACCATACTTGCTACAACGCTCCGTCCATCGCCGCACTCCGTCCATAATCACGCACTCTTCAATTTCATGTACCGTTGAAAATCACGCACCGTTATCACACATCATTCACTTTTGCAATACAACTTCTCACGCCGTCCACATCAAGTACAGAACATTATTTTCAACAAGTACAATATTATAATAATCACTGATCAATGAAGTTTATCACCCAGTGGCTGTTTTACATTTATTCTTTACACTTATTCTTTACACTTATTCCTTTTTACGGTTGGTGACCTAACACCCCCCGCCACACGCCCTTGCGGCGGCTTGCGGGGTATTATGTAGATGTAGATGTAGATTCTTAAAACTCCTAAGATTGGTTGGAAAGGGCTCAAACAAACCTCCAGGCAGCTGGATCCATTCAACAATAGTTCTGTTTTAAAAAACGTGTTTTTTCAGATTTGTTTTTGTGTTCTTATTTTCCTTTTAAACGCATCGTGTTATTCTGTATTTTATTTCAAAACTGGTATCGTTTAATGGGCATTTTGAGTTCAAAAGTAACAGTTCATTTCAGTGCCACCACAGAAATGAAAACAGTAATCGCATTTTTTTGTCTTCTGTGTTCGAAGAGAAATATTGATAAATATTCTTCCATCTTCGGATTATTTTTTCTAGCCTGAGGAAAGTATTTGGCGCGTCATAGCATATCGCTACTAAGTCGTAGGGTATAGATACAATTTTTTTTTGCAAATTTACATTGCCGGATAAGGATTTGTGTGGTTGATCGGAAGTTTTCTAAAAACTTCTTCTTTTGGATTGAATCGATCAAAAGTTGCTGCTAAACATTTATAATTTCCTTCCTGACGAAAGTTTTCATTGCAGAGTGTTTTTAAGAATGCGTTTGTCATTATCTTCCTAGACTTTCAAGGTCTCACCAATATTCTACTGGAGGAAGTACGCGTGTGTAACGTGATGAAGACAGTTCAAGAATTGAATGGCAGGATATCGTTTTTTGTCGACACGGAGCGCTATTAGAATTTCAATGAGAGGGACACGGATTACAAGGCATTCTTTGCCTCAGTTCGCGATCACGGCGAGGGGAGGCTGGTGGAATGTCGCCCCCGTTAAAATGACCTCTGGTGACTCACGCCAACTGGGCCGAATCATCATTGGTTTGACCCTGAATGTTGATAGGAACGGTTAGGTTCGGCTCAAGAGGAAATTTTACTCATATATATATATATATATATATATATATATATATATATATATATATATATATACTCATAATTGTGCTTGTAAATATATGTATGTGTGTATATATGTGTATATAAAAAAACACAGTAATCAACCCGAAGGTCGGTTTAGTAGGTGATGGTAGAGTTCACCCAGTACCAAGACCTATGCGGCGTGTGAAATTCACACATCAGGGTAGGGGGGCCAGTTCCTTTCCCTGTGCCGGTTATGGTTTCCCAGGAAGGTCTGGTACCCAAAAAATCAAATAGCTTGGGTGGAACTGCAGGTGCTCAGAGTGCCTCGCCCCCGGCACCCTTCGGTCAGCAGTCCAGTGCTTTACCCCCTGGACTACCACGACCCGCATATGTACATAATACTCAAGGGGATGGATATTCCTTTACGAAATCAAATAAGTAGTCTGTTGATTTATATTCCCTCGTAACTTTTTGTTTTCAGAATCGTCCATGCATGCCCCCTCCACTTGCAAATGATTCGATTCTTTGCCGTCACGAGGGCCTCGCGATTTCTCATCGCCTAATCTTAATGAATTCATTCTTGTTTTCCTCTGAAGGTGGGCGCCATCGAGAACGATGGCCTGTCGATGCTGTCCTCGAGGGTGAAGGACGTGTGCGCGGAGAAGGGAAAGTGCGCGTTGGTGAGGCCCTCGGCGGTGCGGGGAGGGACTGACGGCGAGGAGGAGGCAGCGGCTGCCGCCCTCTTCTGGGTCAAGGGCGTCGTGCAGTCGCACTTCGCGGGGAGCGCCAGCGGACGCGGCGGCTACTTCACCTACCTGGGATCGCTGACCACGCCCCAATACGACGAGAACGTCACGTGGATCGTGTTCCCGGAGCCCACGCCCATCTCCACGAAGCAGGTGGGTCCGGGGAAGAGATTCATTCGCTCCAATACTGATAGCAGCGGCACGTGTGGGCACAAGCATTAGAGTTCGTTTTCCGAACGAGTTTGGAACTCGCGGAGCAACTTGGCAGTTGGGAAAAAAAGAGTTGATTCCTATTAACATGCGGACCATACTTATGTCCAAATCCTGTGTTTTATGCTAGTGACGTATATGTTTAGTTATCCATTTATTAAAGCCCTTTATTTAGTTAAATTGGCCGTTGAATAGTTTCGAATTACTTTTTATTTGTTTTAGTTTTTCCTTGGTTAACACACACGTATGACATTGCCCTCACACTTGATTAAGTGACTAAACGACTGAATTTAAAACATGAACATGAGAAGTAATGATATCACGGCCGCTTCCTTTCCCTTCCTTAAAAATAATTTTTCCGATTAAAACAGAATCACGTATCGACCTCAACCTTCGACTGCTCTAATTTAACAAACATCCAGAGTGCTACTCTATTGCTCTGATATTTGATATTGATATTTGATATTTTAGTATCCTGCAAGTCACCTCTAAGGTGTGTGGCGGGGGGTGAATACACACCAGACTAATTTGTACCCGAACATGATACCGTCGCGGTCGGACAACGTTATTCTAATCTTTTATCATTCGTGGAAAAAATGAAATCTTAATTATAACTGTTCTTAATCTCTTTTATTTTATTTACATGATCTCTCCTACCATAGAGTACGATGGGGTTAATAATACATTGTCGACATCACTGCTAAAAGAGACGTCCTTCCAATTCATATTCAAGAGCTTCAATCTGTAATTTAACCTTCGTTCCATTGAGTGATTCCCAGCCTAGCTGCTCCAATATTTTGGATACGCCACTAAGTACTATATATCATAACAACGTTTTACAAATCTAGCTCCCCTACGCTGAACGCGATAACTGGGGTTTCTAGTGCGTTAATGCTACCAAATAATAAAATGTAATAAGCGATGAATGGATGGGATGTTTCTGGACTCGACTAATTTTTCCACAAAGAAATAACAGTTTGTTTTGGCTAGAAGGCATATTTCGGAGCACTGCGCGTAAAATGCTAAACGCACGCCATAGGTTTGGGAACGGCGCTTAAAAAAAATTAAGACAGCACAATGAGGGAGTAGACTCGTTACTCATGTGTGCACGCCCCCAAAATGTTTCTGTTGTAATCAAAAATTTTAACTTGGATGGCTTTTTATTATCATGTTGCTATTTTTCCGTTGTCGCTGCGTGGCAACCAAAAAATATTTACGACATTCTATCAAAGTAATAACAGATATATGTTACGATAAAATATTAGCGCTTCGTACGCTACTTAAACGATTAATGAATTAGGTTCTTCATGAAAGAATTAAGTGAACAATCTTCAGAATGACGTTGGAAATAAATCGTGAAAAGATCTGACAAATGACGCAGTCACGATCACAAGTGACGTCACAATAGCTTTAAGTCAAGAGGGTAAGAAACTTTCGAGTGATTAATTTCTCCTCACTCCGTGACCTCCGCGATGATGGGTAAAGAGAGACTTTCGAACGAATGTTTACAGGTGCGGATATAACCATTTAACCGATAAACGCGCAGATGTCACGCTGACGGCAATTGAAAGCGCGTGACCAAGCGCGTCTCATTTTCCGCTCTGTTAACCGTTCCTCCCCCGTGCATCACGTGCCTTTTCCCCGAAGTGTAGCGAGCTGTTCGCCCCTAAACCTCCTTGACTTCGCCAAGTACACGTACCTAGAGAGGGAACCCGAAGCCTAGTTCTTCGGCTCTGGCGGTGCCGACCGACTTACTTGCATTCCTTGAAATGATTTTTCCGAATGACTTGCGTCGTAAATTAACGTGGAATGTTGGTGTGCTTGTGACTCCAGCCGCCCGTTTTAGATTGCATTCAACCGGACGGTGTGCCTGGGTGAACTTGGAACGCCCCTCCACCGAAGAGTGGGCTTCAAAATATCTTCGTGAAATCAGTGATTGGAATCAAACCTTGATCAGTCGGTGAAGCCGTTTAGCTCTCCACCGCACCTCTTTGAATCGAGCACGCGCATGCGCTGTCAGTTCTCAGGATGATCTTGTCCCTGAAAACGCGCGTTCGGACCTTCGAAGAGATTCAAGGAAGCGAATCTTCTCGCTTCCGCTTAAATCCTTCGGTGGAGGGCAATTATGGCTCGGCTCGGAGGGCTTTAATCTAGAGATGCGAACTTGGAATTTCCCAGAGCGGCGGAACACATCTCTTTGGGCGAATGACTCAGTGGATGAGCTCCTTGACGTAGGTCAACTACCAGGGGCCTGAGGGCACGATGATACCAATGGTCAGTTGGGCGAATGACTCAATGTGACTCATCCTTGCCGTGGGGTACTACCCGGAGCCTGAGGGCGTGGTTATAACTAAGGGCATGGTTCTAACTAAGGGTCAGTCAAATGAAAACCGAACACCCGCCATACCACACAGTCTGTTAGAAGCTAGCTTCTTCCATATCGATACTGGGGCCATCGCTGTGCTTGGAGGAGAACTGCATAGGGTGACAACTCACAGGCGCACGCAGTTGCTGGATTATGTCCGTGTTGGTGCGCGGACTAGTTTTCGTAGCGGGTGTTCTGTTTTCATTTGACTGCTCCTAATACAAAAACACATGAAAGATGTCAATACCAGTGATGTGTACGAAAATAACACGCCGTCGAGTGACGCAGTGATCGAGATTCCCGCGGTCATGTGTGTTCGCTGAGTCTTCCAAAGGATGTTCTTCTTGGCATGCGAAGCCCGTTCCCGTTTTATTCCGAGAATTCACGTAGTTCTTCAAATGGGTCGATGAATGAATTAGAAGTTTTATTTGAAAGATATTCATGCGCTATCGATTACATTTTTTCTTTCTAATTGCACGGGTTTGTAAACAAAGCAAATGTTCAACAGTACATAGAACTACTCGCATTGTGAAAGTGCTTCTCATTGCTGTAAGGCATTGAAAATATTTTCAATCGTCTATCGCCAATAATAATCAGATCTAAGATTCATTCTTGCCTTAGTTGAGAAACACAGCTTGATGCCTACTTCGATTAAAGCGGAAGCTTGTTTGTGAACAAAGCGTCCAAAGAATCTTTCCACATTTCTCAGGTTTGTAAGAGAGAAATTGGATGAATCGGGGTGTGTATTTATTTTATTTATTTATATATGCATACCCTTCAACCAACCGCCAGGGTGTGTGGCAGGGGATGAATACACACCAGAATAATTTGACCCGAATATGATCCTACCACGGTCGGACAATGTTATTCTGATCATCTATCATTCGTGGAAAAAAAGACATCTTAAATCTATCTGTTCTACACAAAATCTCTCTAATTTTATTGACATGATCTCTCCTACCGATGGGGGTAATATGGGGGTAATAATATAATTTTAACATCACTCCCTAAGAGACTCCCTTCAAATTTATGCAAGAGATTAAATCTGTAATTTAACCTACGCTCCATTGAGTGATTCCCAGCCTAGCTGGGAATCACTCAATGGAGCGTAGGTTAAACCTGAGCACCAATATTTCGGGGAAAAACTGTTCTCATGGTGGGTGTGCACATTATTCATGAATTCATTCCAAATTTCTGGCCTGCACGAGGTGGCACAAATTTGCTCATTCCCAAACCACTGTCGTGCTGCGACAAAGGCCGCATGCGGGGGGCAAAATTATGATCAGTGCACTGGGGCCTCTCCCCTCGCATCCATATCCCAGACAATAGTATTTTAGTATTTTTATTGCCCTGCAATCAATAACTAGGGTGTGTGGCAGGGGGTGAATACACACCAGACTAATTTTGGCACGAATATTTTTACCCCTACCTCAGTCGGATACCTGATACCATTTTATACTTAATTCTTAGGCTTTTCTGTTCCAAATAAAACTTACATATTTTGTTTTTAAACATAATTATGCTACAATTAGCATGTCGGGCTTTCAAACTAAATTTCATATTTTAAGCCGCAAAAAAAATAAGTGAATATATTCCAAATCGTGGTAAACTGAACTTTCCGCAAAATAATCAAAATTTGATCCCTGCAAGGAAAAAAAATTGCAACGGAATACGAAAAACTGGCATGGGCCACTCAATCGAAACCCATTTCAATTATTGAGGAAGTACAAGTTTTCAAAAAACAAAGTAGTTATTTTGGTAGGCTGCAAGCCACCGCTAGGGTGTGTGGCAGGGGTTTGAACACTTACGGGACTAATTTCGACCCGAATATGACCCACCGCGGTCATATTCGGGCCGCTATTATGATCCCTTATTGTTCGTGGACAAAATGATATCTCAAATCTAACTGTTCTACACTTGTTCTCTCTAATGTTATTGGCATGATCTCTCATACCGTAGTACGATGGGGGTAATAATACCGTTTCAACATCACTGCTGAAGAGACATCCTTCCAATTTATGCAAGAGATTTGATCTGTAATTTAACCTTCACTTCATTCAATGATTCCCAGCCCAGCTGCTCTAATATTTTGGATACGCTACTAAGTTTATCATAACAACGTTTTACAATTCTAGCTCCTCGACGCTGCACGCGATCCAATTCGGCAATTAATCCAACTTCGTTAGGATCCCATATACTTGCAGCATATTCCTAAATGAGGCCTAACCAACGACATCACATGGTGTTATCACATTTCTCTTTGACCTTTTCATCCCATTTACCCAGTTCTCTTCTAATGAATCCTAATTTTTTTGTTAGCTTGTCCACATATTCCCCGTATGTGTTTCACCCAGGAGAGATCGTGAGTGAGGGTAATGGTTAGGTATTTAATTTAGTATACAGCAAGTCTTGTAAACAATTGGGCTTTTAAAGTCGTAGGAATTATAAAATTATCCAAATCGTGAATTAATGCGGGAATAACCATTACACGTCAATTGGGTATCCACGTCTCGGGCAGGATTCGATCTACCGTTAACAGATGGGAGCATCTCCCACTTAATAATCATCAATCACTTAATTTTATTTTATTTGTATTAATATATACCCTGCAAGCCGCCGCTGGGGTGTGTGGCAGGGAGTGAACACACCAGACTAATTTTGACACGAACATGACCCTACCGCGGTCGAACAATGTTTTAATGATCCCCTATCGTTCGTGGAAAAAATGGCATCTTAAATCTATCTGTTCTACACTTAGATGATAGGTAATTAATGTTATTATCAGATAAATAATTAAGTCAGTTAATTAATGTTAATGAGTGTTTTGTTTGATATTTGAATCAAAGAAATAACTCGTTCTCATTAATCAAGTGATAGATGATCATTTAGTGGGAGATAATCCCATCGAGTTAACGGAAGAGCGAACTTTGGATACGCTACTAAGTTTATCATAATAATCTTTTACAAATCTAGCTCAATACGATTAGTTACAATTAATTAGCGGGCGCTTATTTCGTGGCAACCGATATTTCCTTCTACGCCTCTGCACAATGCATTCGGAATGAATTGACTAGCCTCTCTCTTTCTCCACCACCGCCCTCCACTGGACGCGCGTAAATGTTTCCCCCTCTGAGGCCATCCGCTCCCGTTTTACCGCTTTCATTCTCGGAACGGAAACCTCTTTCGCTTAGTGACCGCCCCTCTTTCTTCGGGTTCCCCCGGCTAAAGACAGCCAGACCGGCGCCTCCGTTGCACCAGGAAAACTGGCGTGCGCCCATTGGCCCATTTATTTCAGCGGCGCCAGGACTTCCGGGTGACAGGAAACTGCGTATGCTGTGCGAGGAAGTTCGCGCACTCATTTACTATATATCGAAAGCTAGCTAACCCGAGGTATTGGAAGCGTCGACTGAACTAAGCCGTATCTGAAATGTACAAAAAATACAATAGAAAAAATTAATGCAGATGTGTTGAGTCAAAAATGCCTCCAACGGTTTATCAACTTGACGCAAGATAATTTTTTTCATTTACCGGGTTATGGTTCCCATGGGAACTGGTTTCAGAGGAACTGCCTCCCCCCTACCCTGATGTGTGAATTTCACATGCCGTACAGGGCTTAATACTGGGTGAACTCTACCGTCACCTACCAAACCGACCTTCGGGTTGATTACTCTTTGTTCTCTAATATAGATAGATTTCTTAAGTCTATTTGGGCGTTCAAGTGTGCCGTACAAACTGAAAGAGCAATTTAATCAATGTCCACATTTTAAACTCTTGTTTTATTCTACTGAAAGTACAAACGATGCTTTCTATTTATGTTAAACTAATTTTGGTTTCCGCAACTTTCAAACTGGAAACGAGTTTCAGCCACTCTGAGGAAATATCCATTGAAGGAAATCCATCTGGAATTTACTATTTACGGGTGTTAAAGGAATCCAAACCACTTGCATGTTCGCTTTCATTGCCATGGACGCATGCTCGCATTCCTTCCTTTGACCACTACCGCTATTGAGTTCATCATAATAGCCTTTTGCAAATCTAGCTCCTCTACACTGCACGCGATCCAATTCGGCAATCAATCCAACTTCGTGAGGATCCCATATATGTACTTGCAGCATATTCTAAATAAGGCCTAACCAGCGAAAGGTAACATTTCTATTTGATTTTTTCATCACCTTTACGAAGGGCTCTTTTATTAAATCCTAATTTTTTGTTAGCTTGTCCACATATTACCCGTGTGTGTTTCACCCAGGAGAGATCGTGAGTGAGGGCAATGCCTAGGTATTTAATCGAGTCTACACATTCCATTGCGGTGTTCCCGATGCAGTTGGCGTTCGGGAGGGAATTGCTCTTTTTCCAAAAATTCATCACGGCGCACTTTTTTTAATTTTAATTCTAACTGCCAAGTATCTCACCAGCGTTGTATAGCATTAAGGTCATCTGATAAAGCTGCTGTGTCCTCTGGATTACGGTTTGAGCCCTTTGAGAGCGAATGAATACGCTACCGATAAGGATGAGAAATTAACTCGGTATGGTAACAGTTCGAAACTGCGAATGATTAATTCGCGCTAGTAATGATCATTTTGATACACGCATATGAAATTCCATCGTCACTCTGAATTTCTGTGTATACTTTCCATATGCAATTTTAATTTATTCCTTTCCTCTTAAAGATAATGCTCGAAGTTATGGTCCATTTAACCTCATGCTTAAATGAATCCTATTTCTAATATGAAATCATCTCTTTTGTTTTGCAGATTGCTGAATTCAGGCAGCTGATGTCTCCAACGGGAAGAGTCAAGGAGAACTTCCGCCCGTGCCAACCCGTCGCTGGCCGAAATATTTTCCTCGCTGATTAACTCGAGGCCTGGGTGGCAGGCCCGTCATATCAACTTTGTACATTTTTATTTATTACGCTCTTTGTATATTCTCACTTATGTATTAAATGACATCTTATTGTGTCAAAATCATTTGTTTATTTGTAGTCACCATCCTCCTTCCTCCAGCTTAATAATATTACCTTTCTGAAATAATTTTTTTGAAATATATATCTGTCATGGTGGAATTTTCTAAATTTACTTGTATATTCTTTGAGGGGATTCATGAATTTGAACCTGGATTACAAGTCCTCCAGCTGCCACGGTCAAATCGTAAATACGAAGGTAGTGTTAAAGGTTCTCGGAATCACCACCAGCTGTCATCACTAGCGCGACGCGTTTCCGCGTAGTAAGAGGTAATCCTTCATAGATTGATAGATAGGTCTTTATTTGGGCGAAATTTGGGCCTAATGTTCCCTTCTTCCATTTCCATTGAGGGAAAAGAAAGAAGGGGCCATTTGTGAGTGAAATCGTAACGCGTCAGTGCTCTGGGAAGAGGTCTGTGGTGTGGACGCCTCTCTGTTGTTGCTCACTTGTAGCAAACTGTGAAGAAGGAAAAAATGGAAATTCGGGTAGTGATTTAATACGTACTTCGTAAAGAAAGGTATTAAAGCAAAGGAAATTCATGCAGACTTTCAGAACACTGGGGAACTCTGTTCCCTCGTATTCAACTGTTGCCAAGTGGACAAATGAGGTTATGCTTGATCGGGACAACTTAGATGATGATCCGCGCAGTGGTCGGCCAAAATGTGTCACTGCCACCCCAGATGTTATTGCAAATGTGTATAAAATGATCATGGAGGATTGCCAACTGAAATTGCGAGAAATCGCTGATGTCATCTGAACGGGCATATCACATTTTAACAGTGAAATTGGATTTGAGAAATTCATCTGCTAGATGGGTGCCGCGACTCTTGACGCAGGATGGCAAACGCATCAGAGTGGAAATTTCCGAGCAATGTTTGACCCGTTTTAAGAGCAAACAACAGGATTTTCTGCGTCAATTTGTGTCCACAGATGAAAAATGGGCCCTCTTCTTTACCCTACAGACAAAACAGCATTGGAAACATGTTGATTCGCCGCTACCAAAGAAAGAAAAGACAATACGGTTGGCCTGAAAATCGATTGGCTGGCATACAAAAGAGATTCTACTGAAAGTTTATCATCCCACTGGTCGAGCAATTCCTGAACAATACTACGCTACCTCCATAGATGGACCAGCTCCAGCCAAAGATACACAAAAAAGGCATGGTTTAGCAAGGAAGAAAGTCATCTTTCCTCAAGATAATGCACGCCCAAACACAAGTGCCGTTGCCATGGCAAAAATACGTGAACTAAGATACCAATGCCACGCCCACCAGGTCGTAAGTTAAGGTAACGCCTAAGTATTTCGCTGTTCCCGATGCAGTAGGCGTTCGGGAGGGAATTTCTCTTTTCCACAAATTCATTACTACGCACTTTTTCAAGTTTAATTCTAATTGCCAAGTGTCGCACCAGCGTTATATAGCATTAAGGTCATCTGATAAAGTTACTTTATCCTCTAGATCACGGATATCACGGTAAAACACTGCATCGTCGGCAAATAACGTATCGTACTAGTGACTACGGAGTCAATTTCGTTAACGTAAATTAGGAATAGGAGAGGCCCGATAACACTTCCCTTCGGAGGTAACTTCTATCGCATTTGAGCTAGCTCCATCTATGATTACACTCTGTACCCGACCATTCAAAAAGTCTTTAAGCCAACCCCGGATATTTTTATCTATACCATATGCTTCTAGTTTTGCGAATGGTTCAGTATGAGTTACATTGCCGATAACCTTTTTAAAATCTAGAAAACCCGCGTCCACTGGAACATTGCTCTCTCCCGAACTTAGGATACCATGAACAAAGAGCGCAAGTTGTGCCTCGCAGTATATAGCCTTTCGGAAACCATTCTAGTTATTCACCAATAACTCCTGACTATCGAGGTTTACCACTATCGAACTAGCAACCATATGTTCCATGACCTTGCATGATATGGGTGTTAGGGAAATAGGCATGTAATTGCTCAGTTCCTCCTCGTGTCCGTTTTTGAACATAGGTGTTACATTAGCCGTTTAAACTTTCGCGAAGTACGAAGGGAAAACCTGTTTTACAATTAGAGATTAGTGGGGAAAAATACTAGTTGAACCAGAAAAGATCCAAGAGAGATGGGAGGAATATATCGAGTAACTGTATGTATGGCAAAGAACTTAGACTAGCAGGTTAGATATAGAAAGAGAATATGACGTTGATGAAGATAGTTTAGGTCCTAGGTTACTCAACTGTGAGATAGAAAAGGGATTAAGGGAAATGAAATCAAATAAGGACGTGGGGATAAATGACATTTCCGCGGAACTACAATTAACTACTAACTGAAATCAGTTAGGGTTGCTGATTACCATGCGTCATCCAAGGGCTTGTAGCCTTTGCCGAGGGCATTGGATATTCAGTGCAATAGATATGGGATGAGAATCAATGTAAACAAAAGAAAAGGTACGTGGTTTTTGAAACGGAGAGAGTCTAGGTTAAATATCAAAATATGAGGTCGTAAAGTGGAGCAGGTGGAATAGTTAACCCACCTCAGGAGTGTTTAGGACTGAAATTGTCAAAGTAGTGGGGAGAAGAATTGAGTTACGCAAAAAATCTTTCACAAGGAGGATGGAATTGACGACACGGACGTTGAGGGAGGATGTAACGAAAAGAGTAGTTAAAACATTTATATGGAGCGTGCCTTTTTCACGCTGCGGAAATGTGGGTGTTGAAGCCAGATGTTAAGCGTAGATAGGCGACTTTAGAAATGATTTTGGGGAGAGACATGGAAATGGTGATGTGGACAGAAAAGAGAAAAAACCAAGGCGTGCTAGGCATGGTGGGTGAGGTTCGGGGATTGTAGGGATAAATCCACAGGAGGCAGGGAAGATGGATGCAGAGCATTTTGATTGGCAAAGGGATGTTAAAGATGTTGATAGGGGGGATAATATTAGGAAAACGAGTGAGGGGCAGGAATAGGATAGGGATATTGCACGGAATGAAGGGAGGAAGGAAGTATATGGAGAAAATGAGGGGCTTGTAATAGTGTAAGATGTAGGGTTTGGTATTGTTAGAATAGAAATGAGATTTACTTGGTATTTGGCTGTTTGAGTCCACCCAAAACCTACCTTAACCGGTGGATTACCTATAATGATAAAGTATTTAAATACACATAAGAGGAGAATGTCATCGCCCCTTTTATTTGTGATGTTATGCAAGAATTTTTGACTATTCTTAGTTATTGCCTCTTCGCTCTCGGAAATTTCAAATGAAATACGAATTTCGTCAAATTCCTGGCGCAAGCCGGGTTAGAGATTTGGGCAAGAGTTTTGTATTCTTTAAAATGCTTAATTTGAAATGAAGTATTATTCCCTAAAGTAAGGAATATAATTTAAATTAAGCGAAGCAAAAGATTTAAAGACGACATAAGTCACTTAAAACGCAGGAAACTGCGTAATGGCCACCACGGCTGCGAATGTCAGTCAGAAGTTCCGCAAGTCCTTTAAAATTGTAAGCAAAGACATTTTGCGATGGTTTCCAGGACATATGGGGAGAGGTAAGTATATATCAATTTCAGTTCAGGTGTGGGATTTTTTTAAAGAAAGCTCTCCATTTCCTGGAAGGAAAACATTGGAATGACTATCATAAACATGAAAAATATAGTTTGAATTATCATTATTTTAATTAGAGTTCAAATTATGTGAATGAATTCATTAAATTTGTAGCTGCAGATTAATAAAATTACCTGGGGTGTTCAATTCACAAATGAGTATGTGAAGTTATTTTCCTTATTATTTTCATTTGAATATCTTATTTGATGCCTTGTACAAATGTTCAAATTTAAAGTTGAGACATTGAGTGGTTGCTAATATAATTCAGTCTGCCCACCCAAGTGTAGCAATAGTACTTATTTTGGGATTATCTTGAGATGAAGTAGTATTAAAAGCGATTATGAATTTATCGTTTAGGGTGAAGTGTAAAAGTAATGTTTGTAATTTTTATAGGTCTCAGGAAAATGCAACAAATATTGAAGACAGTGGATTGTGTGATAGAAGTCCATGATGCTCGAGTATCCTTTTAAAAGAAAATTAAATTTTATTCACGTAAATGTATCACTGTGTCATTTAACCACATGCAGCAATTTGTTTGGGCAAAATAATGACGGTAAAGGTTTTGCATTGTGGCAACTTTTGAATTAACGAAGGAGTTTTTTCGATGGTCCACTGTTATGGACTGGGCGTTATCAGTATCTTTTCACTTGCAAGGGATCCAATGTATGGTTTGAGACTCTTAATCCTGAAATAGCTGAGGGGTACTGTACCATTGTGAGAAAGTTCTTGCCAGTTTTGCGTATTCTACTGCAGAATTAGAAGCCAGGTGTACATTCTCGCTACTTCTATCAGATTGAATGTTTTTAGGCTTAAACTTAGTGGAAATTCATAATCACCTGAGTAAAAATACCAATGTATCTTTCCACTAAATTTTTATTCGGGACCATTAGTGTCGACGCATCGGCATCATTCCCGGATCTGATGATGAGGATGACGCCGATGCATCGAAACTGATTGTACCGAGTAAAAATTTAGTGGACAGATGCATTGGTATTTTTACTTCGGCTTATATTACACGTTGAATACTTTTTATGTTTCTTGAAAAGATACCAATGCTATTATTAATTCAGTACTGTGTAGGATATTTTGTAATACCTGTTCTAATTAGCCTTCAGTTCATAGAGGAAAGGTATAAGTTCAAAGATCTAATAGAGCACAACAAGTGCTTATGATAGGAGGTAAAAAAAATAAAATTTCAGAAATTTTGTGTAAACAAAGTTATAATCCAAAGGAAAAAGAATGCAAATATGCATGTGTTAGTAATGGAACCTGCAAAATTGAAGACAGTAATAATAAATCAGTAAGATAATACATAATTATTTAGGACATAGTTTAAAACAGTCGCATCAAAATTTTTTTAAAAGCATTCTAAGAGAATTAATATTGTTTGCAATGAGGCAGGTCATGATATATTATTATAGCTTGGTGAAAAATGGATTTAATGCCATATCTTACTGAGAGTAAGATGTCTACATGTGCATTTATTGAAGTTCTTGTGCCGCGAGAATTTAGAACAAGTTCACTATTTGATGGAAATAGGTCATGTTTAGTCAATTGATGAACTTGCACAGCAGGTACAAACGGAATTGAGGCAATGTTATAAACCAAAGGTTAATTGAAATTGTCTCCCCAATGATTTAGAAAAATCTTTATAAAAGTGGCTCCAAGAACTTTCATCCCAGAGGGAGGTATACTTTCAAATAGGAGTACTTATGCATCAACCGATGTATCTGAGAGTGTTAGGGGTCAATTATAGCCTTTTAATTAGCTAAGTATTGCATTCATTTGCTGGTATAGATATCACATTGGGCAGTATGCCCGTCTGCCTTGGCCTAAGACTGCAAGTATGAGTTTTGTCCATTGGGAATCTTGATGAGAGGGGCACATAGGTAGCGGGAATTCCTAGTAAACACCACTAGTAAAGTTCACCTGGCAAAAAGTTGTAATTGCTGGTGGTGCAATTGCTTGTCAGGATTCAAATATTGCTGATTAGCCCAAAGAGGCTAAAAGTAGGCAGGTGGACACTCCATTTGGGAAGCCAAGACAGTAACAATAAAAGTAATACAGGAAACCTCCCATGTCTCTTTAAAATTTCTAGTATTTTTCTTAATACTTTGGGTCCCAATAACTGGGAGAAACCCTGATTTTCAGCATAAGATTTGCGGACTGAGGCCTCATGTCCTTGTATTAAATAAAAAGGATTTAATTGAGGCTAAACATGAAGAAGCCATCAGAAATTATCTGAAAAACACTGGAATCTCATCAGTCTTTTTTGGAAATTGCAAAGATCAGAAATCTCGAGAATTAGATAAGGTATGTCTGCGTCTTCTCTTGGCTGTCTGGAGGAAGGTTGTTTGTTTTGTTCAATTTCACTATTATCCTCTATTTCACTGAGGCTTGCCACATGGTCTCACCACTAACCTTTACCCATGGTAATTGAGGTTGTAAATTTCCACAGGCTTTATTTTACGGTACAATGTATTTCAGAATACAATGCGGTATCATCAGGGACAAGTTACACATATATCTGTTGAGTATAAACCCTATGGACAGAGGAGGGGGGGGGGAGAAGTTGAAGGTTGGGGGGGGTTGGGTTTTTCGGGACTTAAAAGTCTGTGTTCATGGCTTTTGCGGTTAAGGGAAGGAGAGGCGGTGGCACATTGCTTATGACTAAGCATTGGGTGTGGCCTGGGTCATGGGGGGGTGGGGGTGGACGGCTTCGTGGAATTGTTTTTGAACTTAGTAGAACTGGATTTTTTTACACTTGAGGAGAGGGGAGTCATGGGATTTTTCGGAAGTGAAATTCTGTGGTCGAGGAAAAAGAAAACAAAATGGAAAAATGGTGGTGCCTGGGTTATGACATGGCATAGGGCCTAGTCATGGCGTAGGACAACTGAGTAAGTTGAATCATTGAATTTGCTTATACCCTCAAGGTCAGTTTTTCAGAAAGGAGATGGGAGGGATGAGCATATAATTACTCATTACAAGGTATGATGATGATGACCATCAGAGCTGATGATGACACGCCTAAGCGTTGAAACCAGTGGTGCAAAAATGAAGAGCAATAGAAAAATACTTTGTGCTATTCAATTAATGAACATGAACTTCCACAAAGTTGAGCCAGAAACAATTGATTACAGGATATGTGGTATTTCTGGGACAAAATGGCCATTATGTTTACATTCTAAGAGGTGTTTTAAAGAGGGAATCGGGGTTTTGCTTTTTGTGACACCTAATGTATTCTTGAGCTCTTGTTTTGAAAATTCTCCCAGCCTGAGCGACATGATATATGTTGCAATTATTGCATTCAAGTTTGTAGATGCGTGATTTAAAAGTTAATCCTGCTTGTCTTTGCCATTAGCTTAGAGTTAGAAGAGAGTACGGGGTGGGTTAAAAGGTCACCTTGAGTGTAGTTGGAATGCAATTTGAGATTTTATGGGATGACCATCGACTTTGAAGTCCCGAAAAACCCGACCTCCCAGCACCTCCCCTATCCACTTTCCAAAGGGTATATATTCAACAGCTGTTTGTGTAACTTGTATCTAATGATGCCACAAGTTGGTGAAATGCATTGTACCATAAAATTAAGTCTGTGGAAAATTACGAGCTCATTTGATATGGACATCAAATAATTCTACAAAGTGAAGCCTGAAAGTGTTAAGTATTCTTACTGTTGTGCTTGTGGTTATAGAATGTGTTCCTTTGTTTAGTAGTAATTGCTGGTTTTGTCCACCAGTTAATGTGTCCGGTATAGAGAAATATTTTTACTTGCCTGCTGGTGCTATCAATATCACTTTTCTTCCGTTCAGCACAACTGCTTACCTTTTGCTAGCGCAAGAGTAAGTTGGGTGTGTCACGGAGTTTCCCTGATTACTCGTAGTGGGCTGAAATATTGTTCACTTTGGCCAATGGCATCACGCAGCATAATAAGTATGTTTGAAATGATTTACTGTGGCTCAAAATGATTGATCAACTATTCACTTGGGTGGGTGGCAAATGAATTTGACCACATGACTTTTATGCTCAGTTACTACCAGTGACTTCCAACTCCAGTGTGCCATTATTTTTTGTCAAATATTTTCTAATATTAGTCTGTAAATTATATATGCCAATGGAAGCCGCCAGCATTGACCAACTGAGAGTGGGTTTGGTTGCAAGGATGTTGATGCAAAAATAAAAACTTAACGTGTAGGTCCCATCAAGGAGATAAATTTATCTATGCTCATCAGTAGATCTTCAAGGCTCACTGTGAAAAAGACACCATGGATAACTGATGAATCAAAAGTTGATGATCCCTGAAACGATGGGCCCTGGATGATCACAAGTCTCATAGAAAGAGAAAACGATGGATGTGTAACTTTTGTGCTTGCACAATAGGAAATTAAACACATTTTCTACTTATTTATGGAATAAGAGTGTTGTAAAATGTTACGTCAGCATTATTACATGGTCTGATCTAAAGAAATGAATATTGTTTTGTGATCATGGTGAGGACAAAATAAAACATTTACATAATTCTTGCATGCCTTCAGAAAATGTATGAGAGAAGGACGTTGGTGACATTGAAATATTACATGATGCCAAATCATTCATAGCTGCTTTGTTACAATCAATTTTTATCACACCTGGAAGAAAATAAAATTTGTAAATGTATATTTCAAAGTTAATTTGGCCGAGTTAATGTCACTTGGTCAGAAGTGGAGACCATTCATAGTCATCAAAATGGGCTCATTCCTGGAGCTGTGGTGTTCTACAAGAGTTCATTACCAGGAGAAGCAGTGTGGATGCCAGTTTTAAGGATGCTTTTCTGTATTTTGAGTAATACAAGGAAGGATACACCATCAAGCCAACCTTTGATCGCTCTTCGTCTATGCCAGGGCAGTAATAGAGGCATAAATCCAAGGCCAACCAATCTTTGACCTCTCTGCTGTTTAAGTACCAAAAGATTATGTGATTATGATGAAACTGAGCCATGAAAAAGTGCAGGATCTCAAATGCTTACTTATTTATGGGCAGCCTCATCACAAAAAGTTCTCAAAAAATCTTTGCCACAGATGGCAATAACCCCAGAACCATCTCTTGAAAAGAAGATTCTGAAAATGATGTAGTGCACTTAAAAAATTAGAACTCACATGTTAAAAAAGCATGTATGAAACAATCACTATTCTCATTGCCATTCAGTGTTCCTCGTTTTTTCTTCATCAAAAGATATTGTGCCTGTTTTCTATTTCATTTATCTCATTTTCCCTTTTACCTAATCCAAATTATTGTGATACTATATGATGATAATCTTTACAAAGATTCAAATTTTATTTGAAATTATTAATAAAACTTTCGTTTATAACCTTTAATGGGCATTCTAAAACTGCTTACGAACTGCAATATATTCTCTAAAGGATGGAAAAAATTTCTAATTTTACAAAATGGAAGAAATTCTGTTTAAGTTGAACCCAGGGCCTCTATGTCGATGACCCCCATGCTATGGATACATCTTGTTGGTACATAACAATCCCTGAGCATTAAAAATTCACATCTGGAGGACCTTATTTCCAAAAAGTTTTTTCAGTTGTCATGAATGTTCCTCAAACATAGCAAAGGAATGTGCATCAGCACCCGCTTTGAAGGGAGAGTTTATGTGAATGAATCATGGAGGTATTACTGTCATTAATTTTCAAAATTAATGTTGCAGTGTTGATCTTGATTAAATGAAAATGTAAGGGAAAGGAAGTTAAATGAGTGATTGGTGTTTGGTGTATCTAATATTAAGATAATTTTGAACCCTCTTTTTTGGTTCAAGTTTATATAATTGCATTTTTGTTTTAAACTGCAATCTCAATTAACATTCATACATTTGAGATGGTAATGAATCATCAAAGTAAACATTGGTAGGGGGTTTACACCATAAGACTGATTATTTCTATGAAGTAATTAAGATGACCCTATATTCGAGAGATGTCTCAGTACAGGCTGAGTATCTTGCAACTGTTCACTTAGCTCTGAGGAGTGCCATCAATGTTGGTGATGGCATATTTTCTTATGCCCCTTTGCTGTGGGTTGGTTCGTGCTTTCTTTTGATCTTTTTTTTACATCTCACGCGTGTATTTGTAATGTAACTCATCCAAATACATGTCTCATTACTTGAGGGTATTGTTCTTTGAATATCATAAATCAATTTAAGAAATGTTTATGGACCTGCCACAGATTGAGATGATTTCTTAAGCATGCACATTTTTTATTTTCATGTCAGCATAATGAAAATATAGAGTTAACTTGATAATAATTGGTAGGTGTTAGTTGAGAGGTTCATTTACTCTTTATTTCACCATAAGTCAACTAGCCAGAAGTGCGCTATATTGCTGAGTTGGCAAAATGCCTCTGGAACATATCAGTAATGGTTGAGAAGAAGTAAGCTTTAAAGACCATTAATCGCACTCTTGCCAAGAAAAGTTGAATCTGATCGCTCCTCAGGAGGCTTCAGTGTGTCATTTCATTTTGCATTTGTAGTGAAGAATGAAGCTGAAGAGCCAATCGATTTCTGAATTGTGCACTTGAAGTTAGATTATTCTGTCAACTGAATAACAGTGAATTTGAGATTGAGGTCTATATTTGTATGTACTGTTTTGGGCATTGGCTATGCCAACAAAACTGCGATATATAACATGCACATGTGTGGAAACTAATTGAACAAATTAATGCTGACCATTTGTTGTATCGTCATTTGCTTTTCTCTAAAATTTATGTTCCCTTCATTGGATATCTCTCCCTTTACTATTGGTGCTCTTTTCTTTTTCCAGTCTTTCCTATTAATTGAATTGTGTAATACCTGAGATCCTTCTTAGCATTGAATTTTTTCAGGAGGATTAAATTGACATTCTCATTGGTCCTCCTAAGGTGATACCAGTGGTTAGTGATCTCATATGCTCATCAAATCGATACAATAGAAGTGAGGAAAAAGATTATAGCGTAATGGTTATTGGTGTTCCAAATGTTGGAAAGTCTTCACTAATAAACTGGCTTCGGAATAAGCACCTAAACAAAGGTTAGTTGTGGCCATGTACGTTCTTCATTCTCTTAATTTTCATTCCTTGTTCTGCTGGTGTTTAATATTTAAGAGCGTTAATTAATTCATGAGTTTCATTTTTTTCAGGCAATGCAGCTCAGGTGGGAGCGGTTGCTGGCATTACAAGAAGGGTTCAAAATAGGATTAAAGTCAGCGAAGAGCCGAAAGTGTACTTGCTTGATACTCCAGGCATTCTGCAACCATCTGTCAAGGATGTTGAAGCTGGGCTGAAACTTGCTCTTTGTGGTATGTGTGTCATGTGCAAAGATGCTCCTCACATTTTTTTATTTCAGGTCCAACTGCATATTATTAAAAGTGTATTTTGGAGCTGGTTCACGGCATGATTTGAATTGATGTACATTCTGTTAGCATATAACCATGAAACTATAATTAAATCATGATATATATTTCCCGTCTTAATTCACAAATGCTTATTACTTTTACTATTTTACAAGTGCAACTTTTACACCAAGTGATACAGTATAATTATGAACCTGCACAAGAGGTCACATTTATGTACATCATGGCTTGAGAACAAATTCCTCTTTGCTTGACTCTTCCGTGAATTTATGCTTAGATGTATGCATTTGCAGCATGGTCTTGGTAGTCCTGGGATAGAGTTTTTTTGGACTAATGACACTAGGGCCCTGGTTCGATTCCCAGGTAAGCCTCTCTGAAATCCCAAAGCTATATGATTTTTCGGATACCAGACAATCCTGGGAAACTATAACCGGCACAGGGAAAGGAACTGGCCCCCCTACCCTGATGTGTGAATTTCACACGCCGTATAAGGCTTAGTACTGGGTGAACTCTGCCATCACCTACCAAACTGACCTTCAGGTTGATTACTGTGATTATTGCTTTATATGTATATGTGTAGTTTATAGCATTTGGAAACTAATAAGACAAGTTAATTAATCAGTAAATGTAAAGCATAAACAATTTGGACTGATTCATAAAATTCAGCCATCAATGATCAAAGAGCAAATAAAATATGTGCATATATCAAGTTATCTGGAAAAACTGAGGAGGACTGTAGGCATGTGCAGACTTTGTGTGAAGGGCTAGGTGTTGGGCAAAAGAAAATCCTTTCAGGTTTGAATTTGGTATTTGGGAAATAATTGAAACCTTTGGATTCCCTG
The DNA here is from genome assembly GCF_022747635.1 of Hetaerina americana. Classification (NCBI taxonomy): domain Eukaryota; kingdom Metazoa; phylum Arthropoda; class Insecta; order Odonata; family Calopterygidae; genus Hetaerina; species Hetaerina americana. Next base: position 108,143,700 of record NW_027286874.1, read on the forward strand.
GAGTGGCCAGTAATTGGAGAGAATTACTGGCAAGTTAGCAAGGAGTGTTTGATACTTCAAAGAGTCTGTGTGTGATCACAATGATAGGAAAACTATTAGCCCAACAACTTCATAGACCGCATAACCAGTTGTGTAGGATTTTTGTTTGAAAGAATCCAAATGATGATACATTCAATCATTGATATCTCAATCCGAAGATTGTTTGGCTGCATTATCCCTCCATTGAAGGATCTCAGTTTTTCCCGGCGTATTGTATTCAGGAAGTTCTCTCGGGGTTTCCCACCGGGTCGGTGCACACCACGCTGACCCGGTGGGAAACCCGAGAGAACTTCCTTATCCCTCCATTCTTCTATCGTCTTAAAAGAATATTTCATTTTTTACCTATATATCTATGTATATATATTTGTCCCCTTGGTTTCCTATGAATGGATGATTAACTTTCTCTATTGGAGCAACCAACCACAGTAATTAACCTGAAGGTTGATTTGAAAGTGGAAAGCCCAGCAACATGTTTTCTGCGCATCAGACCAAATTCACTGGTCAGAGAATGGGAAAGAGAGAGAGAGGGAGGTGGGGGGAAGGAACTGTCCCTTTCCCGGAGATGCATTTAGTTTCCTGGGAATATCTGATATCTGAAAAATTATGCGGAATAATTATGAAATTCAAGTCAGATGATGAAGTGCAAGAAGTGGTCATCAGTTGTCTTTGCGACACAGCGGGAGACAGGTATCATGCCAGCTTTAAAAAGCTGGTTACAAGGATGCAAAAAGTGATTTATCGTCAAGGTAGCTATGTGGAAAAATAGCTATGTGCTCAACCTTTCCAATGATGTGTGTTAAGTTGAGAATAAATTTGATTTTTCATGAAAAATAAACAGGGGACCTTACATTTCAATACGCCCTCATATATCATCACTGAAATTTTTATTGCATTTTCATGCTTTATACTCCACATAAATGTTTCCTTGCTGTTATTACTACATCTTCAGCAATCATAGTAGTTGCCCCTTCACCATAATACCTTCTCCGTAAGTGGGACTCTTCAGTGGCATGCCATTGAATGGTTTTTGAAGGGACCCAGACTTCTAAATGTACCAACCCGTAAAATGTGAAAACAGCTAGCTAGCAAATTATTGGCTTTCCAATGTTTTCACGACAGTTCACTGTATTTTAAGTAAAATTAAAATAATTTTATCTTAAATTGTAAACTTAGTTTTAAATAATTGGTTAATTTTTAAGAAAAAAATATTTTTTCTGAGAATTTGTTGCACTACAACCAGCTTAATTTTCTGATGATAGCATCATAAAGTTATTTCCATGATCTTGTGCCACTGGTATGGATGTAATTTTATGCCATATTTCATTCATATGTGTCGCGGTAGTCCAGGGGGTAGAGCATTGGACTACTGACTGGAGGCTTGCCCGGGTTCAATACCCGGACAAGCCTCTCTCGGCACCTGCAGCTCAACCCTAGCTATGTGATTTTTCGGGTACCACATCTTCCTGGGAAACCATAACTGGAAGAGGGAAAGGAACTGGCCCCCCCTACCCTGATGTGCGAATTTCACACGCTGTGTAGGGCTTAGTACTGGGTGAACTCTACTATCACCTTCCAAACTAACCTTCGGGTTGATATACATAACCATATCACGCCTGAAACGTCTCTTTTTATAACAGTTTCAGGTTTAACTTGGTGGAAATCCTTCATGATGAGGGTAAAAAAGAAACTTTACTTCAAACCATGCTCGTGAAGTATTAAATCTTTATTGTGGAAGTGTTAAGTTTCTTTTTTACCCTCATCACTTTGGGTTGATCACTGTGTTTATGGTTTTTTAAAATTTCATTCATAACCATGCAGTCCGCCACTGAACTATGCACACTCTATTGCCCTTGGGCTAACTGTATGACTGGAATGGAGCGTACAATAATGAGCATCCGGAAGAAGTACCATATTTTCCTATTCATTATGGGCACATTATCTATGCAAAAATGTTCGGATGATCGAAAAAATGATGATGCGTGTTATGTCATGAAAATCGAAAAAATCCAAACATAGACATATTATTACGCACATACATCCGATTTAGACATATTTTTACACACACTATATATAATTTTTACACGCATTTGTATATACAGATGTGCGGTATCTACAGGTACTACCTGTATTAATGTTCAAGATAACTGTGAAGCCCTGGACACGCGGTATCTATACAAATTCATGATAACTACAAAGTTCTGGGTGCGCATTGTACAAAAGGTGCATGTTATCGATGGGAAAATTTGGTAGTTTCTACAGGGTCGCACCCAAAAGTGGTAGGACTGATTTTCTCTGGCGCGAACTCTCTGGTGGAGGGGACCTGTATGTCTTCTGAATGTAATCTACCTTGTGGAAGTGGATTATTTATCTATTTCTTCTTAGTATCTGCTTCCAGTGCCTTAATATTTTTGCTTGTCTTTGAGTTGCTGAGTTTATTTGCTTGAGCAGTTTGTGAGAGATTTCATTGAATATTGAGAACATGAGCTTGGGCCATTAGATTTCAGAAATAATGCTTCAATTGATGTTACCTAATTGAAATTTTGTTTAATTCTGTACATGTTGGAACTCTCTGCAGCCTGTCTTCAAGATCATTTAGTAGGTGAAATTGTGATAGCAGATTATCTGCTATACACTTTGAACAAGATGCAGAATTTTAAGTAAGTAGCTATTATATGCCAATGAGTTTAAGTTGGTCAGAGTAAATGGTAATTGTATGGATCCAAAAAAAAATGATTTGTGAATTTTGAATATTAAACATCTTATTTAATCAATGAACAGATATGTGGAACTTATGGGTTTAGAAGATCCAAGTGATGAAATTGGCATGGTTCTCGTTAAAGGAGCAATCAAGTTGGACAAATTCCAAAAAGTGAAGCATTATGATGGTGAGTTTCAAATAATCTCATACCTTTCCAAATTGGAAGACACTAGCTAACCATATTTACTATAGAGAGCGCTAGTTAGTTTTCTGACAGCTTGAATGGAACTTTGCTCTTTCAGAAGTGTTATGATTTCCATGTATTGTTTCTGTTTCAAATTAAATATGCATGCACTCAAAGTAAAGAGGGAGCGTTAAATCAGCCATGAGTTAAGCATTTTATGATGGAATTGTGCATCCAATTACTAATATTTTGCCATGTGTATGAAATCTGGAACACTCAAAAAGAGAAATTAAAGAAAGCTCCTCACTCTGGCCCCATTAGTGTAAACAGAGGTACCGCCCTGGACATTCCTGATTTTGTAATGAGTGTCCCTATGTAATAACTTCCATTTTCGTTTTAAGAATCAACTGCTAATTTTTTGATAGATTTCTACCAAAAGCCATTTTTTTCTATGCATCTGTCAAATTTGAGATTAACATTGAAATTTTGTGTCAGGCTGAATAATATTTGATATTTTAGTACCCTGCAAGCCACCGCTAGGGCGTGTGGCAGGGGGTGAACTTGACTAATTTTGACCCTAATATGACCCTACCATGATCGGACAATGTTATTCTGATCCCTTATTGCTCATGGAAATAGGAGATCTTAAACCTATCTGTTCTACACTTGATCTCTCTAGTTTTATTGACACGATCTCTTCTACTGTAGTGTTATGGGGGTTATAATACATTTTCAACATCAATGCTAAAGAGACGCCTTTCCAATTAATGCAAGAGATTTGATCTGTAATTCAACCTTTGCTCCGTGAGTGATTCCCAGCATAGCTGCTCTAATATTTTGGATACGCCCCTAAGTTTACTATAACAACATTTTAGAATTCTAGCTCCTCTATGCTGTACACGATCCAATTCAGAAATTAACAACTTCATGAGGATCCCATATACTAGCAGCATATCCTAAATTAGGCCTATCCAGCAATAGATAACATTTCTCTTTGACCTTTTCATCACATTTACCCAGTACTCTTCTAATAAATTCTAATTTTTTGTTATTTTATCCACCTATTCCCTGTACGTCTTTCACTCAGGAGAGGTTGTAACGTCTAAGTATTTAATCAAGTCTACACATTCCATTGCGGTGTTCCCGATGCAGTAGGCATTCTGGAGGGAATTGCTCTTTTTCCACACTGGAAAGCACTTGCACTTTTTCATGTTAGAACGTGCACTTATGTATGTATTTATGTATGATATGCACTTGTTTTTAGGCATTGGAAAGGAAACATTACTGTAGACATCATATTAATCAGCCCTTGATTTTGAATGTCTAGCAATGTTGCTCTATCCAAATCCATGGAAGGGCATTCCACTGTCACGCAATGCTTTTGCCATGGGAAGTTTCTTCTACTTAAGCGTTTGTGGCTACCCTCCTCAATCCATGCGACAAGCAAACTCAAACTCCATGGTCTGGCTCATGTGCTTTGCGCAGACATGCTCTTGAGACCTTGTTGTGGCAGCTTCAAAACCCAAAAGAGAACCACGGTGTCGACTTCAAAGCATGGTGGTTGATTACTAGGATTGTAGGGTTAGGGAGGGATTGCAGGCACAAAGAGAGTCAACATCAGTAATGGTGTTCACTAAGAACCTTCCCAAGAATGTGGGAAGACATGTGTTTTATGGCATTTGGCTAATTTAAAGTGTGTAAACATTCAGCATAAGAGAAATATGGTTTTGGTTGTACCTTTAGAAGCTGTGAGTGAAATGTAATATATTAAAACTCACCTAAATATCTGGTTACTCACAAACCTGTCATGTATGCCCATTTGGGTTTTAATATATTGTCCCATTAATCTTTTGTTTTCAATTCTGATATCATTTCCAAGATGCAGCAGTATAATTTCTCCTACCTTTTTTCAAAGTATATATTGTAAATATTTATCATCAATTTCTGCAGTTAAGTTTGAAAACTATTTGTGAGTTGTGTGCACTATGTAGCTAATATTAAATTTAGTATTGCTTATCTAACATCCGACTCACAAGTTTCTTTTACATTTCTTCAGGTTCATTGGTGAAGAGGCCTAATATAGCAGCAGCAGCCATCTACTTAATCAGAGAATTTAGGGAAGGAAGATTAGGAAAAATAGTTCTTGATTCTGTAGATTCTTGTGATAGCACAGGGTGAAGTCCTTTGGTGGCCGTAATAACTCTCATTAGTAGTGTGTGATGATTTACTTCCAGTTCGAGATTTGACCAGTGTTCTCTGATTGAACAAATCTTCATACGAGTGTGTATGTGTACATATGTTTGGTTTTTTCCTACAAGGGCATTCTAATAAATGTTGCTTAAAATCAGCTAAGAGAGAAATATCAAAATGTGAGACTTCATATTATAGATTTGATTATTTTTGTATAAAAGTGGGTGATATTTCAGAGGTGATAATTAATTATGCATATTAATCATCCAATAAAATAATCCAGGAAAGCTATCATGTGTTCCTGATAACAATATTCACAGCTAGATTACAATGAAAAAGTGAAGAAGTTTTAATGGCCCAACATTTAAAAATGGTAAAGAATAATGTTTAATTGCATTATATGCGCTTCAATGGTTGAGGTCATTTTACATTGTTCATAGAATTAAAGGGGGATTGTTGCAATGCAAACATCAATCCCTTAGGTGAAATCTGAATTATCTGGAAAGCATACTAAGTTTACCTTGGATGCGATAATTTTTCATGTAATTCGCAAGTGAAATGCTTAATTTCATGATTGATCAATGAAAAAAAGTTGAGCCATGTAAGAATATTCATGAAAATACATGTGTATGCGGGTGTGACCGAAACATAAATTGTACTCTGTGGCTTTTCTTGGGTTAAATGAAATTCTACGGATGGAAAGAGTCAGCATTGCAGTTATGACGGTGAGGCAAGGTAGACCACTACCATGGTACCAACACTTGAGTACAACACAGTACGATGGTGGTCCCCAAAGTACCTGACCCAGCAAAGAAAACAAAAAGTTTGGACAAAAATGTATTTATTTTCAACATAATCTCCTTTAAGATCTACAAACTTTTCCCAGCAATGTTCAATAAGTGCGATACTCTTTATATAATAGGAATTGTCTTGTTCCTCAAAATAGCCATTAACTGCCAACATCACTTCTTCACGGTTGGAAAATCTTTGACCACGGAGCCATTTTTTCAAGTTTGCAAACAGAAAATAATCCGAGGGGCAAAATCTGGCAAATAGGGTGGATCATAAGGTAGCAATTCAAACTTTAATTCATGAATTTTGGCCATTGCAATAACATTTGTGAGCTGGTTCATTGTCTTGATTAAGCAACACTTTCTTCTTAGCGACAGTATTTGCTTGATTTCTTTTCACAAACGTTGCAATAAGTTAAATGTCTATGGAAATCATTACACCTCATGCATATTAGAATATCTAAGCCTTGAAATATAGCAAAATCGCGCTCGTCATAATAATAATAATAATACTTGCCATTGATAGTTTTTCCTTTATCAAGATAGTCAATGAAAATTACCCCACACACACACCCCAAAAAACTGACGCCATGACCTTGCCTGCAGATGAAACGGTCTTCGCCTTCTTTGGAGTTAGTTCTCCCTTTGAAATCCCTTGTTTTGATTGTTCTTTTGTCCCGGATGTGAAGTAATGGACCCATGTTTCATCCATGGTTATTAAACAGCACAAAAATTCTGCTTTCATGCCTTGAAACTTCACTAAACACTCATTTGGAAAATCTTCACAACACTGGTTTTGCTCGAGTGTGACCAAACACAGCACCCATCTTGCACACAGCTTTCTCATGTCCAAATTTTCAGTTAATATGTGATGTACCGCACTTTTTGAAATGCCTACTATGTCAGCTAGCTAGCGCACTTTCAGTCGATCATCATCCAGTATCTTTTTGTGGATTTTCTTCACCGTTTCTGGAGTGGTCACCTCATTTGGTTGACCAATGCAATACTTGTGTTGATAGCTCATATGGCCTCATTTAAACTCTGCTAAACAATATTTTACTGTTATAAACGAAGGAGCAGACTCACCCAGAGTAGAATCCAGTTCAGCTTTCTTATTGGTTGGGCTGAGATCTTACAAATAAAAGTATTGTATCACGTAACGACGACCAATTTTCTCCATTTTTTCACATATTCACTGGAAACGCTCACAATTGATGGCTACCAAACAAATACTTAACAGAGTAGCATCTTCAAACTTGAAACATATGCTTTATTGATTGCCTGCTTTTTAATACAGTGATATTTTTGAAACAGCTAATGCCATCTCTAGGTCAGGCCGGGTACTTATGGGACCACCCTCCACCAGAAGGAGACTGCTTTATGCATATTCTTGAATTTTTTCTCCACCTTCGAGTGAGCCAGTCACTGTCATACATGTTCATTGATTTCTCTAAAGATGACCGAACCAGTTGGGAGCAGGAGATGCTGGACATCACTGATCCTGAGTTTCTTGAGTTTCTGAGCACCGTGATAGCGGTGAGATAAGTCATGGGTGTATGGTTATTATCCAGAAACAAAAGCCCACTCGTCACAATGGAAGAATCCTCAGTCACTAGAGTCATCATGGACTACCTAGTCTCAATCTTGCCCTAATAAAGACGTTTTATTATTATTAAGAGATCTAATGTGTGGATAGCATTTTGACTTGGTTGTATTTCCTTGAGCGTGAACCCTCAGTTTTTCTTTTCCATTCTAGCCTGGTCACTGGCATCACCCTTTCTTTGCTTCCTTTTCCCTGATATATTTTTCAACCTTAGATAGGATGGGATCCCAGTCAAGGCGAATGATTTTTACACTCTGAAATTGTTGCATTGAAATGCACATCAGCGGATGACTCCGTTAAAAGTTACTGTTGCGGCATCTCCCTCAGTTTCTTTGGAACTTAGATAGTAACGTATGAAAAAAAACAATTGGGCAAGCATTGGACAAATCATCCTTCATGGAGTTTTGGTGACCCTGCATTTCGTTAATGGTCGCATTCGTTCTCACAAATACTTGCACTCTCTCCAGGAATGACGTTTTGAGTAATTATAATTTTGATGCTTAAATTTTTATCGAGCCATCCGGTGCATGTTGAAGTTTGTACTCACAAACTGAAGACACTTGAAATGGAATACCTGTCCTTATCCCTGACACTGTTCATCCATGGAAGCATTGCTTCTTCTAATTGTGAATGGTCGAATGTGTTGAGTCTTTTCTTTCCCGGGGCAAAATGTGATTTTTCAAACTCTAGATATGTTTTTTCTTTATCCTTGTGTTTTGTCAAAAATGTTTGGAGGTATTCCAAACTCCACTATGATATCCGTCTTCAATCTGCACTCCACTGCTCTTATAACTTTAACTTTATTAAGTAACGTTCATGCATTCCAGCCCCTTTCTACCTTTCAATGTCTATATGCTCCAAGATGAAATAAAAACAAGGGCACTTATTATATCTCAATGCTCACAATCACTTTAATGAACAGCAGCTGAAAATTTAAAAAAACCCTAAAATGGTTATTTTGTGACCATTTTTCCTAAAAGTAATTACTTCAATTATTGATCATCATTAAAACCTTTTCTGAGTTTTGTATACTCACAGACAGATGAGGGTCAAGAGAGTTTTGCTTTGGCAACCTCCAGGGAAAAATGTTCCGCTGGCTAGGGAAGAGGAGGTTTAAACCTCTGAAGAGAAGGAAAGATTTTCTAAGAATTTTTTTGTAAACATTCCTCCTTAAAATATTGTCGTACGTATCATTTTTAAAATGTTCAAACTCTAATGATTCTACACTTTTTGGTAGAATTGGTTTTCAGTCAATGGAAAAAGTGAACTAAAATTGGAGTTATCAGCTACAAGAAGCACAATGAATTTGGTAAGTTAAATGTAAAGAATGGTGCTTTTGAAGTTAGACTTTATGTGGCTCTGGGCATTCTGTTACACACCATTTCTACATGGTAGTCCAATTTCAGTCAGTTCAATAAGAAGGGACCCAAAACTGATCTCTTAGGAACACTGTTCATTATATTATACCCAATTGACAGTGCTCAACCATACTATAAATATTGTTTCCTATTTGTTTGGTAAGTCTTGATAAGCTTAAATTTCATGTCTTGAATACCATATTAATAGATTTTTTACATAGTGCAAGGGGCAATCAAATGCTCTTGATATATCACATGAATTTTAGTTCACGTTTTAGTGATATTGAAATGCATCAATTATTTCTCCAACGATAAATATATTCCAAAACCTAGGTAATTAATTGGCCTGCCAAGATCTAAGGGTAATAGGACTAAAGAAGTGGAGGGAGAAGTGAAGAAAGTTGAAACGGAGGCATATAGTAGAGGAGGCCAAGATCCACCCTGGACTATTTATGGATTTATTTTATGATATTATGGGTGAAACTGATGTTATTCATTAAACTTACAAAGGCTGGCTCATGGAATATTATTTTTTAAGTCGTCTACTGGTTAAGGTAGTAATTGAACGGACACAACTACCAAGTAAATATGTAGTTTCTCCAAACAAAAGACAATCCAACATCCTACTCTGCAACAAGTCCCTCTTCATCTCTGTTTATTTCCTTCCTCCCTTCATGCCATCCAAAATCCCTATCCTATTTCTGCCCTTTCCTTGTCTACCTAACATTCTCCCCTCGATCACATTCTTTAACATCCCACTGCCGGTCAACACCCCCTTCATCCACTTTTCCTGCCTCATGGTATCTCCCCATAATCCCCTCTCCTCCCCCACCATACTTAGTACTTCCTCATTTGCGCTCCTTTCCATCCATCTTACATTCTCTATCCTTTTCCACACCCACATTTCAAAATCCTCCAATCTACGTCTATCATCCTGCTCCAGTGACCATGTTTCCGCGCTGTACACATCTACGCTCCGTATCAAAGTTTTCACGAGTCTTTTCCTAACTTTCTTACCTAGTGTCCCTGTCATCAACTCCCTCGTCCTTGTGAAAGCCTCTTTGCCTATTGCACTTCTTCTCCTTACATCCCTACTACTTTGACCATTTTGGTCCAAAACATTTTGGAGATACATAAACTGTTCCACCTGCTCTAGTTTTTGCCCACCTATATGTTAACATTGAACTTTCTCTTTCTGGAAAATTGCATAACATTTGTTTTATTAATATTGATTCTCATCCCATACCTGTTACACTGAATTTCCAATTGACTCAGCAATGCTTGTGACCCCTTGGCTGACTGACAAACTAGAGCTTGGTCATCAGCAAACCTAGCAGCAGTTCTTCCCATGCCTCTGTAATCATTTCCTCTGCATACAGGTTGAACAGAAATGGTGATAATGGGCAACCCTGCCTTACACCTCTTCATAACACTGCCCATCCAGACTCTCCATTCCCCACTCGCAACTGAGCAGTTACTGCTATGCATCTCATTACTGCTATGGCATCACGAGTGCCTCTCCCCTTCCTAAAGTTAAACTGATCATCTCCTAAGTAATCATATGTCCTACTCTCTATCCTTTTGTTTATGATCCTGAGAACAACTTCAGCTGCTTGATAACTGAAACTTATTGTTTTGAAGTCTTCCCATGATGTAGCCTTTACCTATTTTGGAATAAGAACTAACACTGATCTCTCAGAGTCTTCTGGCCAGATTCCCTCCTCATAAATACTACGGATCAGCCCATATAGCCTCTTCCTCCCATATTTTCCTAAACCTTTAAGTAGTTCCATAGGAATGTTGTCTCCCTCCACTGCCTTATTTGATTTCATCTCCCTTAATGCCCTTTTTATCTCATCGCTGAGCATGTCTGGACCTAAGCCATTTTCATCTACAGGTATGTTATGTTCTCAAAGTCTAACCTTGTTGTCCTAAGTTTTTTACCTTACAGTTATATTTATTTCTTCCATCTCTCTTGGGTCTTTTCTGTTTCAACTGTTATCTTGCCCAACTTCTCTCTAACTGTTAACACAGATCTTCCCTTCTTACTTGCCAATAGAGTTTTAACCTTCTTGAATAGCGCACCAATTTCACCATTACTCTGCTAACTTTCCATTTGCTCGAACTGCATCTTCCACCATGCTTCCTTTGCTTTATTTGTTACTTGTCTCAATTTATTATTTAACTCTTTGTACTTTCTTCTGCCTAACTCTGTTTTTACATTCTTATTTCATTTCCGTCTCTCATCCATCTTTGTTATTATCTCATCTATGGTCCATGCTTTCCTTGTGGTTTTCCTATTTACAGTTCCTATGGTTTCTTTTGCGGCTTTCCATATCCTTTTTTGATATATTCCCATTTTCTCGATAGTATTCAGCTTTTTTCCCTCATTCATGATTTTCTCTGCAGCCTGCTTATACTCCTTCCTTGTCAATCCATTTCATGCTTCTAAAGTCCATTTCCTAATCCTTATCTTTTTGAAATGCACGCTGCACTTCATAACAACTAAATTGTGGTCAGAGTCAGAATCCAATGCTGGAAAGCTGTGGAAATTGATCAAATCTATGCCTAACCATAATATAATCTAACTGATACTGTTCTGAGTCACCTGGCATTTTTCATGTATGCCTATGCCTTCTGTGGTGTCGAATCCGTGTGTTGGTGATGACTAATCTGTTTCCTACAGAATTCAATTGCTTTCTCGCTGCAGCATTCCTCGTGTCTAAACTGTAGTCCATCACCTCATCATCATCTCTACCTTTGCATTTAAATCCCCCATCACTATCAAATGTTTTCCCGCAGAAAAACATGCAAATATTTCCCCTAACTGATCATATAGCCTATCATCTTCTTCCTCCTTATGATAGCTTGGTGGCATATATACCTGAACAATGGCAGAGTTCTTCGGTTCTGCCTCCTTTATCTTGACCAGTAATATTCGATCTGTTGCTTACTCTATTTGGCCAAGCTTCTTCCTATCTTTTTATTCAAAATTATGGCAACCCCTCATTGGCTCTCTTCCCCTCCAAATATAAGTAGTAGTTTTAGGGGAGGCAACTGACAGCTAAGGTCAAGTGCACCATTAGGGAGCTTGTCACAAAGCACCTCAAGTAGGGATCGGGATACCTCTGAAAAATATCTGCCGCCTCCGGGTTTCAAACCCGGGCCCTCTTGTTGGGAAGCCTGTATATTAGCCACCGCACCATCCCGATCCCCTCCAAATATTAGAGTGTGAAACTGAATATAAGTTAAAATACAATTTTCAAAAGCATAAAACATCTTAAAACTCATTTAAAAGCCTAGATATCATATAAAATTTAAATAAATCTGTTTACTCACCCACTGTTGCATACAGTGAGGCCTCTGTTTCCAAAGGGTATAAAAGATTCATGTGCATTCCTTTGCCCAACCCTTCACTCAGAGATAGTTTCAGGGAGTTGTCATAAAACTTAATTTTCTTCAGAAGACTCTCTCTTTGCATTAGATCCTGTTATTTATTTGGGCAAATTCTTTTTGCCCCTTTAAGAAAACTATTTTAGCATAGTCATTCAATTAATAACAGATATACCTAACTGGAATGAGACCTTCAGCTTTTCTGAGTATAGTTTTTAAATGTATGGCATTTAAAGGGTCAGTATTAAGTGTCTGCCTATTATGGTTTCTGCATTTGGATCCCAAGGGTACCACAGCATCAAAGTTGTAACAGAAAGCACTTGCATCAATGTAAAGCATGGCAGCAAGTGACTTGTTCCGAAGAAAATCAGTTATACAGGCATGGGCTTGAAGGATATAATTGTGAATTACTTTTTTTGTTCTTGAGGTATTTGCCTTCCCTGAAGTTATTGTTAGATTAGGCATGTTGTCAATATCTTGAAACTTGAGCAAGTTGTGAAATTTTTTAAGCTCAAGTAGTAATAGTATTTAGAGGAATACATGAATTTTACAGTTAAATATTATTTGTCCAGGCCAGAATTTGAGCTTGATTTCCAGTAGAGTGCTATAGCTATTGCGTGTGTCCTCTTGCATTGTGGAATTTTAATGGCTCAAGGGAGACCAAGATATTGTGAAGAATTACCATACACACAATGCCATCAAGCAATTGGGGATTGAGGGGTCTGGATTTAAATACCTATCTAACAAGCTAGCTTTTCTCAGCAAAATTCTTTGTCTCATTTGTGTAATCACAATGGATGGCTGCACCACTATTGCTGCTATGGCATTTCCTGCAGGTTCTTTTAATGTTTTATGAGGGTAGTCCCATAAGTACCCGGCCTGACCTAGAGATGGCGGTAGTTGTTTGAAAAATAATACTTTATTAAAAAGTATGCAATCTATAAAGCATGTTTCAAGTTTGAAGATGCTATGTTGTTTAGTATTTGTTTGGCGGCCATCAATAGTGAGTGTTTTCAGTGAATTTGTGAAAATGAAGAAAATTTGTCATCGTTACGTGATACAATACTTTTATTTGAAAGGTCTCAGCCCAACCAATAAGAAAGCTGAACTGGATTCTACTCTGGGTGAGTCTGCTCTTTCGTTTACAACTGTAAAATATTGTATAGCAGAGTTTAAACGAGGCCGTACGAGCTGTCAAGACGAGTATCACATTGGTCAACCAAATGAGGTGACGACTCCAGAAAGGGTGAAGAAAATCCACAAAGTGATATTGGATGATCGTTGACTTAAAGTGCGCGAGGTAGCAGACATAGTAGAAATTTCAAAAAGTGCGGTACATCACATTTAACTTAAAATTTGGACATTTTGGACGCACAGAAAACTGTGTGCAAGATGGCTGCCATGTATGCTCACACTTAAGCAAAACCAGTGTCATAAGAATTGAATGTTTAGCAAAGTTTCACGGCAACAAAGCAGGATTTTTGTGCAGTTTCATGGCCATGGATGGAACATGGATCCATTGCTTCACACCCGAGACAAAAGAATAATCAAAACAATAGATTCAGAATGGAGAACTGACTCCAAAGAAGGCGAAGACCGTTTCATCTGCAGGCAAGGTCATGGAGTCAGTTTTTTGGGATGCGCGTGGGGTAATTTTCATTGAATATCTTGAAAAAGGAAAAACTATCTATGGTGAGTATTATGTGAACTTATTGCAATGTTTGGGTGAAGAAATCAAGCAAAAGCGGTCGAATTCAGCTTAGAAGAAAGTGTTGTTTCATTAAGACATTGCACCAGCTCACAAATCCATTATTGCAATGGCCAAAATTCATGAATTGAAGTTTGAATTGCTTCCTCTTGCACCCTATCTGCCAGATTCAGCCCCCTCGGATTATTTTCTGCTCACAAACTTGAAAAAATGGCTCAGTGGCCAAAGATTTTCCAACCATGAAGAAGTGATATTGGTAGTTAATGAAGTATATAGAGCTGATAGGAGATTATGTTGAAAAATAAATACATTTTTGTCCAAAATATTTGTGTTTTCTTTGTTGGGTTGGGTACTTATGGGATTACCCTCGTCACAGATTAATATACAAACTAGCGATTGGTAACAAACTCACTCCAATGCATAGCCTCTTAAATCAATTAGCAATTCAAATCCTAAAAATGATGCATAGTAATTGCAATTATCAAAGGAAACTTAATGAACTATGAATGAAGTAACTAGGAAATTTAGTCAAGGGTTTAGTACTAATAGCTGAAGACAGTTTCAAAGGGCTTGTTCATTACTCTATGTTGTAGCAAGTAATGTTTCAATTACAGGATTTAAGGTTAGTGAAATTCTGGCAAAATATGTTTTATAAACTTTATTTTGTTATTTATATTAACAATATAACTGATTGAAACAATATAGGTGATTTTCATGGCACATAATTAATCTCTCTGCCATTTAAAGATTGAACTGGGCGAAAGTTGAACAGCAATTTCATTCCATCTTTGCCCTTCAGTTTGCGGAGTCTTGCCAGCTGTAAAGGAAATGTCTCAGCATTAGATATCTGAACCATCCAATAAACTTAATATTACTTTCAGTTGGTGTAGTATCGAAAAAGATTCTTACCTAGTTGCCTGACAATAAATAATAAGGAAGGACATGTTTCCTCATACAATGAGATTCTTTTGTAGCCTAAATAATATTTCAAATATCAACTTTTGAAGCATTTATTCTAATTAATAATATTGATATTCATATATAGAAGTTAGTGTACTGAAATTCAGTCAGGCTTTTTGGCTTTGGGTTCTAAGTAATGGAACATCATTGGTGTAAATGGATAGTATCTTTGTACTGTTATACTACACTCTTTGTTGGTTAGGCTCATCAGAAATGTATTTAGTGAATTGTTATTAATTAAGTGACAATTTGACATGCATTTCTGTAATCAAACAATCAATGAGTTCTTAGAAAATTGCCAGACAAAGGCATGGATTTTGATGTGTGTTTTTCACATTCTTACTTCATCAATAATATTTTGATAGCAATTATGAAATATTTGCATTTGGTAAGTATATTTCAGGTATTTTTAAACAAAGAATATCTTTCCTTGATTTATCATTCACAAGTAGACTTTAACATCTTGTTTGTAATATGATACAGTTGTGATTCTGGGTCATATTTGGTAGCTTGAGGTGTGGGTGAATGAAATGAAGCAGGCAATACAATGGATGAAATGAATGGTGAATGTGCTAAAAGTCTGAAATTTTATCTTGTTTATTCAATTATTCATTATGGTTTTATATTATTTCCCCTGATAATATAAACTGGGTAATTACTGTTCTGCTTTATAAGGATGGGATAATACTGTCACAATGTGCACAATGCCATCATAAAGTTCGTTGTCTCGGGCATGACTTCATGGAATCGACTTAACATAATGAAAAGAGAGAACGTCGAAACCTAGGTCGTCCATCTAATAAATCTATGTGGAATTACAAAGTTTCTCTCTTTTCATTATGCCATCATAAAGATTGATTTGGAGAGAAACTCTAAAACTCCTATTCTCTTTCTGCTGCTCGTTGCTGGGTTCCCCATGTTAAGTTGATATGAGGAACCTAGCAAGTGATTTAAAGTGAGAATGTTAGTCTTGATTACTCTGGCATACAATGTAGGTATGCATTACTGGAGGTCTATGGTAGCAAAAACACATTTTCTCATCTTCGACGAAACTTAAATCACGCGAGAGAAAGCACTTAAATGCAACAATATTTAGTAACAGGATACATACATTCAAATCATGCTGTGACTCTGTGGGTCTATGAAATTAAAAGTTTAACATGCAAGATATCAACAAATATGTACTCTACCAATTCTAATTATCTCCTACAAAGTTGCTGTCATGTCTATTATGATCGCTAATGTTTTGAGGAAAAAATGCCATTTTAAATGTATTCGTTCTGCTTTAAATCTCCCTGATTTTACGTTGGTGATCTGATCTACCATAGTAAGTGGGTGCCTGTAATTTGTCCTTCACATCCTCAGATAAGTAACCTGCGTCAAATTTACTCAGTAAATTTAAGCTGTATTTAAACCTACGATCAATAAGTTGCTCCCATTGTAATTCTTCCAATAGTGTTGTGATGCTGCTAACTTGTTCATAAGAACTTTTCACAAACCTAGCTGCTCTACGTTGCACTCGATCTAGTTCCAAAATTAAGCCTATTTCATGAGGATCCCATACACTTGCAGCATACTCACTCAAGGTGGGGTCTAACTAAAATGTTGAGCTTTAGTGTTGGACATTTTTGATATTTATATTTTAGGGTAGCATTACAATTTTATCAGTGTAATCCTTCAATTTGGCCATTGAACACTGCTTAGTTGCCCAAATGAAATTATAATTGGTCTCTTGTGATGTCATGTCAAATAATCTGAGGGATTGGCTCGTTTTTAATTTGTGTTTATAAAAAATTAAGTTTTTTCATAATATGAATATTAGTGGTGATTTTTAATGGTTGTCTTTTCAAATTGGTGATAAGTGATTTGTTGTTAATCAAGTTAAGTTTATATTTTGATAATTTAAACACAGCAGAGTTTACACAAATGGAGGTAGTGACATTTTTAATGTTTCTGACCAACTTACTTTTTCATGAAATTTTTTTCCTAAAATTTATTAAAAATATATGTTAACTCCTCCCATGCATCATCCATTGGTATTGTCAACACCGCCCTACTGGGTGCGGTGCTTTAATCCGGACGATTTTCAATTCGAATTTCCCGCCATATTGTAGTTCCACTGGAGGCCACAATTGGCGTTCTTGAATGCTATAGGCATCTAGTAAACAGTCATAACCTCAAAATAACCGAGATGTTGCGTACAAGCGTGGAGAACAATCGATTTATTATATTTTGAAATAGTTCGATTTTTCTGGTCCCCCTGATCAACTGTTTACGATATTGTGGCTAAGTACAATGCTTCGGAGAAGTCTGGGGAAGGTTTCGCTGACCCAACGAGGAAATCTCATTCAAGGAAACGTGTGCTTGTCTGAATTCAAGCACCGCACCCTGTATTTATTCATGCCATAGCATTTTACTTGCAAATGCATTTACATTTAACGATAATACACTGTGTAGCATTCAATTGAAAATTATTGATAGTCTTTACGGTGAATATGACTGCGTGTCTGTCATACTGTGAACCTGTAGAAGCTAATGGCATAAAATGAGATTCAAATCGATGCCAGGTACTTATTTTATAATAATATTGGTGTGTTATTCAAGGACCATGATGACTAGTGAAGGTGAAGTACCTGCTCGGATGAGACAAATTGTGGCTCAACATTTACAATCCATGTAACGATTTCACTGCAAGGAGGCGTTGTTAAGGATCCAAGATAGGATGCATAATTTCTTGTGAATGGAGGTGCAAGTTGGTTGAGCGTAAATGGGGCAATTGATACTTCTGGTGATGAAGGTTCAATAACTTGCTTCGAGGCTTCAATGATTCTTTGTAGTCCAGGATTTCTCGTTCCTTGTATCTGGAAAAGAATAAAATTATATCATGCATGTACACGCACCTCTTAGTATATCCTTTCACATCCTTATTATTTGGAAAGGGTGTGGATTTGTCTCTCATTCACGATGAGAAAATCTCCATTAAAATGATACTGCCGCTGGTAAGGTTGTTCATATTTAAACCATACTCTCAATTATGTTCATTACTATTGATGAAATTATTTTTTATGACTTTGGTTTAATTTTATTTAACAAACAATATTAATAAGACCACAGTCCTGGAATGTTAACTCTGGTTTAGAATGCACATATACTTTTACAGTGATATTTCCAATGAAAATGTGATGGTTCAATAATTGCACGAAATTTACCTCGCATCCTATAGTCAACTTTAATGTCTGTGTGGTATTTTTCAGTATATCCATTTTGAATGGAAAAGCATCATTTGTTGTCAAAAGTTGTGCCTCATGACCGATGGCCAGAGATGTTGGTCTGAGTTTAAAGCAGAAACATGGCAATGATTGATGCATTTCAGTTGGTACTTGTTGCTTTAAAAGTTTCATTATATATACTTTGAGCTATTTGGTGGGTTCTTTGCTGGAGACTTGGATATTTTCTTTTATCCTCCCTGACAGTCTTCCCTTTACAACCTCAAGAAATGTGTTTCTGAAAAATATTGCATTTTGGAAATTGCAGTTGAGGTGATTAAGGTACTAATCTGCAAGAGGCCTTTCTGTATAATGGAGCTTAAATTAGAGCGCATATTGAATAAAAGCAGTGAATTACAATGTGTCAATACTGAGGGTCTAATATATCTAAGTAGGACCATTTATATGTAAAGTGAGTTTGCATTTTTAATTGCTCTAGGTTGTATTGATAGCATGTGAATGTTTAAACTTATCTCAATCCTATTTTGTGTTACCTGTAGTTGACCGCAGATTATGGTTATAGATTTTTGTTCATTTTACAGACTTTGATTAATTGTAGGAAACAAGAACTTGTTCATACCTAAATGTCTTTTGTCACGTTTTATACTACTTATTAGTCATCCTGAAGTAGTGCCTATGGGGAAACACCAGGGGTACAGTAGAGATATCACAGAATAGTGTTGTTGGTTTCTTTTAATCTATATGAATAAATATTTTAAAGTAATTTATGACTAGAAGTATATTTGGTAGATTGAGGCTGTGATTACAATTGTTTCGATTCAACTTAATTGAGGATCTGGACTGGGTAGGTGAAAAGGTTTAAACTGGTAAAACTACAAAAAGCAAACTAGCTTACCTGAAACATATAGCCAAGGACAGCAAGTCCATCATCTTTCTTCTTTGCTTCATCAAATGATCCATAAGCTAATTTGTAGTGGACTGCGTGCATCTCCAGTGGGAAGCTGTGGGAGGGCAGGAGTTCCGGGATGGAGAGGAACATTATCATAATCTTTATTCATCATTAGATGGTCACATGCCACTATAGATATCATCAAAAATATTTAAAACACAAAACAGAGTATTGATATATACATTTTACTGGAAAACTAATTCACTGGTGCCAGTCTCAAGAAATTCATTAAAAAAATAAAATGGCTTAGCTGATAACCAATAATAAGGGGAATGGAGATGGCGTGGTGGCTATCCTACTGGCTTCCCATCCAGAGGGCTCTGGTTCAAATCCCGGCAAGGTTGAATATATTACAGTGGTATCTTGATCCCTACTTGAGGTGCTTTGTGGAGGGCACTTTGAGTGAGTACGCCATCTGTCGAATGGGATGTTAATCTGCGGACCCCTTGGTGCATTTCGTAAAGAGCAGGCTAATGCCGACCCTGGGTTTCTCTCCACCCTTCTTCCTTTCCTGTCCATCCCTAATGGTGCAACTAACCTCAGCTGTCGGTCGCCTCCCCTCAAAACTACTGCTACAACCAAAAATAATTTGGTTTTGAATAGGATGGTTTGAGGTGTCACACGTTTTATCTAACTGCAAAGACCAAATTCCCATCATGGAAAAGAGTTGAATTAAAAAATTGTGATGTGAATGCTCTGCTTTTTACTTTGGACAAACCGGGAGGAAATTCCATGAATGTGTGAGCGAGCACTGCGCCTGTTTCAAAAACAGAAATCCTTCTTCCCAATCTTCCCAGCACCTTGTGGACAATAACCACACAAGTGACTTTGCTCCTGAGATTCTATATTTGGAGAAAAAGGCTTAAGATTAGATGCCTTGGAAATTTCCAAGAACAGTCATTATAAGGGTATATTGGTTAATGACCTGAGGTATTCCTCCCGTTCCCCCCTCCTGGACCTCCCTCTGCTCCAAAGCCCCTCTCCCGCCCTGATGCCATACCCAACTGCCCTCTCCTACCCTAACGCCATACTCAACCCCCATCTCCCCCTCCCCCATACACACACACCAGTTTCCACCCTTCTCTTTTCCCTCTCCTTCCACTTCACCAGCACCTTCACCCCCACCCCCCTCTTCTCTGTTTAGTTTATAAAGCTGTGTGTCCTCTGTACTTTACCTGATGATGACTCTGTCAGTTTAAACCTAGGTTGTGAATAATAAAATAGCTGTGGAAAGTATTTCTTTTTCCGATTACTATTGAATGTTGAAATGCTGGTGGTGTAGTGTGTGGAAGCTGATAGTTCATTAAATAATGTGATATTCATGCATTTCCTGGGCTTTTAGAGAGTTGTAGACTTGATATGAATGTGCCATTCCATGTCCTGTGTACTTTTATTTCAACTCTTTAGCCATGCTACTCAATCATGTCTGTAAATTGCACCGGAATAGAGATTATATTTTACGTTGTACGTACCAGTCTCCCTGAATCAAATGCTCACTTCCTTCCTCATCATCCGCTCCCCAGTGGAAATGAACTTCTGCCAGCGCGTATTCTCCAGGTAAAGCATATCCGGAAACCCTGGGTCTCCTCTCAGCACTCCAGTTACCAGTCATTTTGACTGGAAGGAGGAAATAAATACGATGAAATTAGTTTTGAGTTATAGCTCATTTATTAGGAGTGTGGTGAAAAAGTTACACTCTCTTATCCCAAGTCACTCCACTTCTTTGCAATGGATTTGACTTAGTTATTTTTGGCATTAAAAATTCTTCTGTTATAGGTCTTATAATTTCTTTTCTTTTGATACACCATCCATAGTGGAGTTTCATCTAACATATTCTAAAACTGTAATTATTTTTCATGTCAGTTGTTCACTTGGAAACCAGATCTAAAGAGAATAACCTGTGGTTATCCTTGATTTTCAAAATTTTATTTCAATTCTTCCCAGTTTTTGTAATTATTTTTCAACCCCAGATAACTCTTTGGTTTTTGTAGAAAAAATTGTGAATTTGGTTTTTCCCCTGGGGTGTGGATTTGAGTGGGGGTCAAGGGGGTCCACTAGGCCCCCCCCCCAGCCAAAAAAAATTTATAAAATTTGGGTTGTAAGTTAGCCCATCAATAAATAAGAAAAATGTAAAGTACATTTTAGGAGAAAGTGCTGTCATTAGTAAACAGTATTTAATGAAGCAGGGAATATAGTGAAAGTTCATCATCAAAACCGGTCACAAATATGAATGTTACAGCCACACTTCTTCTTATTTTATCAAGATGAAGGCTGATTCTTGAAAACTCATTCAAATTAGCACCTCAAAATAAAGTAGGATCACATAAATCTGGCATCCTTGAGACCAAGCATGAGTAGAATTATTTTGAAATCTCAATTTTTTAAAGTGTTGCATATTTTATACCTGTCCAAGGGATAACATGTACATATATATATATATATATATATTATATATATATATATATATATATATATATATATAATATATATATATATATATATATATATATATATATATATATATATATATATATATATATATATATTTTTTTTTTGTCCATATACATATTCCAAAAAAAAAACCATAAACACGGTAATCAACCCGGAGGTCGGTTTAGTAGGTGATGGTTAGAGATCACCCAGTACCCTATACGGCATGTGAAATTCACACATCAGGGTAGGGGGGCCAGTTCCTTTCCCTGTGACGGTTATGGTTTCCCAGGAAGACCTGGTACCCCACAAATCACTTTAGCTTTGGTGGAGCTGCAGGTGTGCCTTGCCCTTGAATATATATATAAATATATATATATATATTTATATATATAAATATATATATTATATATATGTATACACACACACACACGAGGGTCATCCGGAAAGTAGTACCCGTTCGTGCCGCATGAAGTGCAGACGACGCGAGTAGCCGCTGGACGAGGTCAGATAGCTTCAGTGGCTTGTCTGCCTTCTCTGAGCCAAGTTGCGTGACGCTAGCATTGCCTGTGTTGTTTCTGTGATTGTTTACAATGTTTAAAAAAATTGAGAACGCCGCCAGTTGTGAAGTGAGGGCAGTGATTAAATTCCTCAATGCAAGAAACGTTCGCCCATGTGATATTCATCGCCAATTAAAGGAGGTGTATGGAGACAATGTAATGGACGAGTCGTCTGTTCGGCGGTGGTGTCGCAACTTCAACATGGGGAGGGGGAACACACACGACGATGAGCGTTCGGAGAGACCGTCTGTCATTACAGACCAACTGGTGAGCTCAGTTGACGAATTCGTGAGGAACGATCGGCGCGTCACAATTGATGACATCTGTGAGCATTTTCCCAATGTTTCTCGAACAATTGTTCATGAAATTGTTAAACACCATCTGCATTATGCAAAAATTTGTGCAAGATGGGTCCCTCGCGTATCTCAATGAGCTGGCGGCGAAGGACTATGCAGCAGGAATACAGAAACTTGTCACACGTTATGACAAATGCCTTAATTTGCTTGGAGATTATGTTGAGAAGTAGTTTAAAGTATCCTCTTTCAAATAAAATTTTTTATGTTTGTTAATATTTACTTTTGTGTCTTTATTTCACGAACGGGTACTACTTTCCGGATGACCCTCGTAATATATATATATATATTATATATACATAAAAATATCTTCAAAATGGAACGCTCTTCGGCGATGCACAAATATATAAAAACACAGATGTAGGTTTTTAGACTATAGAGACACAAAGAAAGGACACTCATAAAATGTTATTTGACATTTCGATGGCTTGGCGATTCTGAAGACAACAGCCGAGCCGTCGAAGCGTCAAATAACATATTGTGAGTGTCCTTTCTTTGTGTCTCTATAGTCTAAAAACCTACATCTGTGTTTATATATTTTTTCCACCATAAGTGCATTAAATTTGCTGTGCATGATACATGTACATACTTCAGACAAAAAGAGAAGTAGTATATGATGTATTTAAAAATTGGTACACCTCCAACTTAAGGGTTATCGCATAATATAGAAAGGAAACATGGGTTATGTACAGTACAGTTACTGTACTGTGTGTAACCCACCTGAAGTGACCTCGGGATTATTTGGTGAAAAATTAAACCGTGGACCCTAGAGCCAATGGTCTTAATGCCAGAATATCCCTTAAAAAGGAAGCTTTCTCAAGAGCTGAATCAACAGTTCCTTTTTGCTACTCGGCCTCGCAAAACTTCCCTGTCATCTCAGTTTCCTCTGAGATTCAGGCGGGAGGAATGGAAACAACAGGAATGGAAGTATTCCTTCTACTAGCAACCAGCTTGGACCCGAGCCTTGTTTCCTTCTCTTGCATTTTTCTACCCTCCAACGTCAGACAAAGTACAAGGTGGGAATGGACCCGTGGGATATAAAAATGTTGCTCTTGTCCATGGAGGCAGGCATGTGTGTGTTTGTGAATGGACAGGAAGGACACCCCCTGCAGGGTTAGAGAGAGAGAGTCTGGCTGTGGGCGAGGTGGGGCGTGAGTGGAGGTTTTGTTGAAAAATCCCACCCGGCCCGAGCACTCACTTCCTCCTCCATCCATTCACTTCCCCCCCCCCCACCCCAGACCCCTTCCCTGCATCCCTTGCACGTGATAATGGGTCCAGTGCGGAGGATATTGCATACCATCTAGATGAACATTTACAATAAGATAATTCTAAGCTTAGGAAAGTTGAATCCCCCAGAAAAAGAAATTATGTATGCCCCTATTTGTCATCCTCTCTTTTTCTCAGATTGATACCTTAAAAATACCAGGTTTCTCATCTTTTTATTTAAACGAATGATTTCCTGTTCTCCTTACTGCATAATATCAATACAAGTTTCGCTAGTATTAAATGCATAACGTGTTCACCAGATTATGAAGTAGTGAAATTCATCATGCTTTTTTGGAATTATTTTGTTCTTAGATCTGGGACATCATTTAACTATTGCCTGGGATAGGGTGGAAAGAGATTTTTTTGGATGGTCCAAGGTAAATTTTAACATACCTTTCCCTTTTCCATTGAAAGTAAAAAATGAACTATTTCACATACATTTCCATTATTACATTCATAATTTTTATTTCATATCAGAGCCTGCATGCACCTGCACCTCATATTGGGAAGCGGGAGCGTTTGCCCTATGCACATGAAGACTCCGGCTTTTTGAGAGTTTGCTGTGACAAGTCATCCTTCCCAGTTATCAATATTCATAGGGCTTCCCTGTGCAAAATTGTTTGGAGATGATCAATTATGAAAGTTGAGAGTTTTCACATCACATTGAAAATACTGATTAAAATAACTTTGATAGTTACAGCATGAAAAATCACATGTGCAACGAAAGAAAATTTTACTTAATGAATCTTAGATGAAATGTTTAAGCTCTTTGTGTTTGGTGGTATAGGTAATATGGTTTTCAAGAATAGTGAAAGACCAGGTTTAAATGTACCTAATTGTGTAATCATTCTTGAAAGAATATCAATAGGTTATAGTTGATTTATTGCTTCTTAAAACGGATTTGTTTGTTTTGGAAATTTCCACTCATTGCCTCAATGGTTTATACAATATTGAATGCTCACCAATTATCATTAGTTTTATCTCTTTATGATTTGCTCATCCCCATTTGCAGAATTATTTTGAAATGTCATATCAGCCAGTCATTGAAAACTTGACTCTGTAATTACCTTAAATTAATTGATTATGGTGATGCTCATTCCTTGATTAATTTGCTTTGGAAGCGATGCCATAAATCATAGCATAAATAATATAGTATCAATATCATAATAGCAATTTACTTGAGTGGCCTGAGTTTTTCACTGTCAGCTGCAATGGTGGAGCATCATAATACTTGAAGAAAAGTGCATCTTCAACCCCGGCTGGTGGAGGTTTGGCGACATTCAAGTTAACGTTAATTGGCGATTGGCGTTTCCCACCACATGTGGGGAAATCTTTTGCCCAGGTATCAGGTCCTGAAAGGAGAAGCAAATTGCTTGCATCATCAAAAAGTATGATTTATGTAATGAATATAGACCTAAGTGAGTGGATAGGACAGGGGAAGATTTCTTTGTCATTCTTGGTGCTGGTAATTAGAACTGAGAGAAAAGTCATTTTTTTTAAATTCAGCAAAAGTAAGAGTATAAAGTTTTCCAGTTTTCATCCTGATTTATAGTATTTTTTTGGGAAAGCTTTGCTGCCATTTCAGTTGGGATCTTTAGGATGGAGAGAAGTCTGATAGTACGTCCTGGAGTGGAAGCAAATGCCTTAAAGAAAATACAGCTTGTCAACCTTAAGCATGGAAGTTCATTTTTTTATAAATAAGTTATTGCACTGGATCATTTCAGTAATGTCATCAATAATGGAAAAAATGCTGAATGTAACTAGGATGTATATATTTGTTTAATGAATTTTCCCATCCACCAAATTGTTAAAAATGTTGCTGACCATGTTAGAAAATGTTTCATTGGTGTGGGATGAGAAAGGTTATGAGATTTTCAAGAAAGAGGAAGGCTCAGTCAAAACTTAAAATTGTATGTCATAAACTAGAGCAGTTGGAACAGTTTATCCATCTTGGGAGTGTTTTGGACTAAAATGGTCGACGTAGTAAGTGCATACAAAGAAGAATTGCATTAGGCAAAGAGGCAGTAAACCAGGAGGCAGCTGATGACAGGGACATTGAAAATGTGCAAAGAAAAGCTCAATGAAAACTTTGGTATGAAGCTTGCTTTTGTATGGTGCGGAAGCATGATAATTAAAACAAGATGATAGGCATACATATATTAGAGGCTTTTCAGCTGTGGGTGTGGAGAAGAATGGAAAAGGTAAAATGGATGTAAAGGAAAACAAATGAAGGAGTACTAAGCGTGGTAGGGTAGGAAAAATACAAAGGACCCAGGAAAGGTGGATGCTGACCATTTCGATTGACCATGGAATGTTGAAGATTATGATAGAGGAGAGAATTTTAGGCAGGAGAGGTAGGCATTGGAAAAGGATATTGGATGTTGAGAAGGACATGTTGGATTGAATTTAGGGAGGTTGGAGGTATATAGAATTGAATAAGGATTTATTGTATTTTGGGTAGTGTCAGGTATTGTCTTTTTGGGTGGGACTCGGCAGTATTCAGGCCCTCCAAATTCTAACTAAAATGACAAACTACCAGTAATAATAGTTGCAGGGGATAAGCAAGTGTTGAGTTCTCTTAGACTTGAAGATAGGTTTGTTATTTTTGTATTTCATGAGTGCTTATTTAAATTTTATATGCCAGGATTATAAGGGAATACATCCAGTAGTGGAACTACCAGGGCTGAGGGGGCATGCTACTCCCACACCTATGTGCTAGACAAAGGCATTTTATGAGATAAACATATTCATGCAATAGGGTCTCACTTTCCCTAATTTGTACACGAACTCATGAAATGGTTATTTGGGTGATTGTTTGATTGCTCCATCAGTGATTAAATGTGTTCAACATATTAATGAGTGTCCAGTGTGGTTACTTTTGTTGTACCGTGGGCCAGGATTCAGTCAATTGGGGACCAGGGCATTTTCTAGAAGTGAAATAGGCACTAACACTTAAAAGAACATTAGCTTAACTGTAAATCTTTGTTCCATGTTGAATATATGGTTGAAAACTCAAATCTAGGCTCTTCAATACCTCAAGGCTATGGAGTCTGTGTGAAGTATACTAAAAACAGTATTCAGAAATAGCTAAGTATGTTTTCCACATTTGTTTTTATTCCCTAAGTACTATATTGTCCTCAGACTTACAAAGAAAGTTGGAAAATGATTGAAATGAACTACTTACCATTTGTTGTCCCGTACCCAAATTCTCCTTTAGAAGAAGTCTGTTTTTCTGAAAAAAAATGCAATAATAGTTTGAGGAGTAGGATGGAGAGAGTTGCAACACAATAAACTAAGCTGATCCATAAAATTGTCAACATTAGGTCAAGCAATAAGACTTGGGGATTACCATTATCACAGGATGAACCATCTTTCTGCTTCCCAGACAGCAACCACTTGCGGGGTAGGACCTCGGCTAGAAGGGAATATTAAAATTGATACTAAAAGCTCAATAAATGAATGTTATCACTCAAAAGACCACTCATTGAGTATTATAGTGCCTTATATCTTGTTTTATCATAATCTAGTATCATGGATAAGATAATTTTTAATGAGTTTATAATAAATAATTAATGCTATTAGCGCAGATTTAATGGTCTTAAATGGCTATACTCACATCATTGGTTGCCAAAATAATAATCTTGTTGCAATTGATATATGCTTGCATCAAGAGAAATATACATTGAGGATAATTTCTATTAACTAGAATGCATTTCTGCAGGTAAAAATGTTAGTTGCACACATAGTTTGGGACCCAAAATCATGTGTGATTTTTCACCCTTTCTATAGTATTGATTCACATGAATACAATTCCATTTTTTAATATAGTTCACCTAGACATGTGTCAGATAAATGGAAAAACTTGATCATGAGTGGACTGGAATGTACTCCATACAAGATATTGGTACAGTTTACATCTAAACTGGGAAGTTAGAGATTCTATGGCATCACCATTTATTTCAGCATCAAATAAAAACAATTGTGAAAAAATGTATGGTCATGGTAACGTGGGAACTCTAAAAGATTTTTAATGGATATTCTCCTGGGATCTAAGGATCTGAGCTCAGTTTAGGGTTCTGCTTTGCTTCTGTGCAATCCAATATTTTTGCTGCAACTTGTATACCACTCACAGCCAGTGTGTTTGACACAGTTTTTATTGCTAAAAATCATAAGCTGAGAATATTTCTTATTGGAAAAGGTTCTAGAAAATTTTTTGAAACTAATGGTAGTATTGGAGATTGGATAGATGGATAGAATACTGGCTTCTCATCCTAAAGGCCCACATTTTTAACACCTGCAGTAGTTGGTATTTTAAGTGCTATCACTATCCCTAATTTGGTAGTATGTGCAGAGCACTTCAAGAACTCCATTTATGGTGAGACTTGAAACTGTGCTGACCGTTGGGTGCCTTTTGTTCAGATTAAGCATTAGCTGTAGCCAATTTTCTCTCCATCCTTTCCCCCTTATCTCCTGCAGTTTGATCTCATGTTTTCCATAATCAATATTCCAGGGAATCATGGTTTAAAAACTATTTCCAAAGGAATGAAAAAATTCCAGATAATTAATATTTACATCGCAGAATAGATGAAAGTTTATTGTTATTACTGCTTTTCTTACCTGCAGAATTAGGAAATACAATGACATCCCCAGGTTGGTCAGCACCTACCAATAAATCAATCCATGGCATTAAAAATTAGATTTGAAGATTAAAATACACTCCAAACAAGTGGATTTTGGTTCAATATTGCCGTTTTATTTAATGCTATCTTGGTTTTCAGTCATGGTTAAAAAGGCTTGCCCAACTTCAATGGAGCGATTTTATTTATGATATGACTTTCATAAGGTTTGAATGCTTCATACTCTCCAGTCATTGTATTCAATGTTTTTTTCAGAAATAATTGCGAATTCATGACTAATCATGGTACAGTTTATTCTGTATAGATTTTGCAAATGGCCATCATAAAATATCTTCACTCATTACAATTGATAGTTTAGATATCTTTTAAAGTTTGTATCGCTAAGAACTGGCATGCACGTGTACATTTTAGTTCTAGATGCAGTTACAAACTTTGCAGGAATTACTGCAATTCATTGCATGACATATGTGTGTCAGTTCTGAGGAATGGTTTATAGATAGGTTTAGTAAATATTTAAAGTTTGTTGCAGATCGACCATGACGTTTCAATTACTGGAACTCATTAAAAACAAACTGAACTGGAACTCACTTCTGAGCATTTCTGGAAGTTCATTGCATAGTTTTAAACATTTGTTTTTTCACAAATATTGCTAAATTTTCCTATTTGCTCTGCAATATTGGCACTCATACAAAATGGAGTTAGTTTGCACTACTGTTTTCTATGCATGTTAAAACCATCATCTTACAGGTTGCACGCTGTGACATATACCATAATCAGCCAAGGGAAGGGGTAAGACCTGCTTGGACATTAGCCTACCTGCAATGAATTGTAAGGTATACCTCCAAAAATTGACCCAAAATCTACTTTTTACAAAGGATTTCTTCTTCACTTTCTATGATTCAAAATTATATTTGTTGGCTAATTCCACACCAGCCTCATGTATCTAACCAGGGACAGAGGAAATTACCTTCTTCAAGCCTTCCATAAATACCACCACAAAGAAAGATTGGAAATTTTCAGTGACCTTTTTACGAGCATGAACCAGCATACTTTGTGTATGTTTTTTATCTTCCACAGCTTGACTATCTTGGATGTACATCACATGATCTCACTTTTGCTTTATTTTGGCATTATTAGAGCATAGAACATTTTCTCCATTCCAAATACCATCTTCCAATATTGATATTATTGATATGTATCACATGCCACGCAGATGGATTACATGGGTTACTCAGATTACTTCTATGAGTGCAGAAGCACACTGTGGCTACTTGACAAAGAAGATTGATAACTTTTAAAGTAGGTCAGCACCCAGAAAATGCTAGAAATCATAAAAAGAAACTAATTTGAGCCTATTCTTTTTTGGCTTTGTTTTAACGAGAGGAAAAACCAGCTGACTACTTGTCTTATCATGATATATGAGGTGATGAATAAATATTTGAGGTCGCAATAATTCCCTGACATATGAGGACCATTTCAAAAGTAAGAGTCAGTTTCTTATATTTAAATAATGGTTGGCCAGAATGAAGTTGTATGCATGGAGCACCACTTATTGATTGTTTCCAAAGCCACTGAAGTTATTGTTTTGATTCAATAGTCATTTGCTTGTCAGTTAATGCAGATAAAAATGTCCATGATAATCGTTGCTCCCACCAGTTGCATAGTGCATGCTGTGATCCAATTTGTGTGTAAAAGGATTATCAACTACTCAAATTCATAAGGAGTTGTGCCTAATTCATGAATCTGCAGTGATAAGTCAAGGAAAAGTTAGTCTCCAATGATATTGAGACTTCAAAATTGCATTGCACAAAGATGCATAAGGAGAAGAGCAGAGTGGTAGGCCCAGTATCTAGAGCGATGAAATTGTTCAAGAAGTGCAATGAGGACTGCAACCTGATTGGTGGCTAGTGCTCGGACTAATAAATTTTCTCTCAGTTGATGCACAAATATTTACACCATTACTACAAAAAAGCTTGGGTATTACAAATTGTCTGCAAATTGGGCACTGAAAATGCTTACTGACCAACACAAAAAGCAAAGAAAATTGAGTGAACACACATTCCAGCAGTTCAGCTAGCCCTGGCCCTAAACTTAAACCTAGCAACTATTCCTCTTCTTTCAGTGGAAACAGTGGCTTGGTGGACAGAAGTTTGAAGAAGACAAGGAACTCAAGACCACCATTGTCAACTGGTTCATTTCCCACGTGGTGATCTTATATGCTGAGGGATTAAAGTAGCTGATGCAGTGTAACGGAAAGTGCTTAGAAGTGAATGGGAGTATGTAGAAAAGTGAAGTATGTTTGTGAAAAAGTAAAATCGGCTATACAAATTTTTCTAAGAAAAATATTTATTTTTATGACCAAATGCTCCATATTTTTTTAATATACCTTGTGTGATAGAGGCCCAATCTTTTCTCTCTTGCAGAGTTATCAAATTCCCCACCTCTCTGTATTCATCATTTTGGAAAATACTTTTGTATTTTCAGTAAATTACAATTAGAAGAAATATGAATTCCTCAAGAAGAGCCTTTGTGTGCTTGGTTCTTACTGCTCCATGCTTGATGGAAATTAATCATGCATATAGTATACTTTACCAAAAGTTAAATATTTTATGACCCAGTTACCCAGTAACATGCTTAGCTATTTAAGTTTTGTACTTGGCAATCAATTTTTCCCCATTAGAAAAATATGTGATGAGTCGAATGCCTTCTATGAAAGCTGCATAAAAATACCAAAAGATTATTTCAAATGCATTTCCTTATGGGTACTTTGGCCTGAATTCGAAACAGATTAATAAATCTCATTTTCATGGCAAGATGAGTGTTTAAGCTGCTTGAATACATAATTAATCATTGGCATTACTTAAGCCAGCATTGAGTGTTAGCCTTTTTGTGGTCAACTAGATTATTATTCCTTTGATTCTATGATACAATTTTCATGAGAAGTATAGAATGCAGTTATCTTATGTACATATTTTCATTCATTAAAAGTTTTTAAACATTTTTACAAAGGTAGTGTGTAAAATCATGTTTGATGAAATCAACTATTAGGTACATACCTTTCTATCATAAAAATACAATATTGATAGAAATGAGCTCTTACGGCTAGTAAAATTGAATAAATGTAAAACTCCAATAGCCGTAAACAGTTTACCTTTCTAAACAAAGTAAAAATGAAATTAGTTGGCAAGCACCACAAGTCAAGAAGGGGTAAAAGGTAAAAAAGGAGAGGATAAGAAAGGTGAATACGAATACGCGTATTTCGGCCACAAAGTAGCCCTCTTCAGTGTACTGAAGGGTAATCGTCGTGACGATTACCCTTCAGTACGCTGAAGGGTAAGGCCTCTGGTAAGGAGTCCAACACTCTACCTCCTGGACTACTGTGACCCTTACTTTATAAAAAAATAATTATTGCATTACTTTCGGAACGCACCCTGGAAAGAGATATTAGTAAGAAGAAAAGTATTTCAACTAAGATCAGCGACTTAACACATTACATCTCTTTAAGTCCCTTCTACTTTGATCGTTTTGGCCCAAAACTCTTCCTCAATAAGAACACTGTTCCAGCTGCTCTAGTCTATGAACTTTTAATATTTAACCGATCTTTTCTCTTTCTTGAAAACTGCATAGCCTTTGTTTTAATTACATTTCTTTGCCACTATTTGCTGGGTCTCTTCTCCTCTGCTGTATATTACTCTATTACTATCACTCCCGTAATCCCTACAATCCTTCCACCCCACCTTGCATTGACTAACACGTCTATGTTTCCTCTCTCCATCTCTCACTTTATATTTTAAAATTTTCTTTTCCTAAACTTCACCCTATCATTCCAAATCCCTTTTCTATCTAGCTCAGTCATCATCTGTGCTGCTGTTGTCGCTTTTCCTTGGCAAGCATTTCATAAGATGACGACAGCTGAAGCCTTACCTCTCCTGCTGCCAGGTGCAACGCATGGCCAGTTGGGCCGAGCCCCGTGCTTGCCAGGACTCATTGTCTCTATGGTGTCCATCACAAAATTCTTGCTAGAAATAATTGACGTGGTTACCCATTGCCTTCCTCAATATTGTTTTAACATGAAACCATCTCTCAAATGGCTACCCCGCTTGGTTCGGATGCCTTTGCAGTCAACTCACTGAGGAACAGATGCTGTGCAGACTACCTTTCGTCTACCTCCTACCCTTCGACCTACATGTGATCTATGGATGGCTTATGAGAATGGGGTCCAGTAGCAAATTATATCATTCCCCTTGCCAGCACAGCTCTAGAGATCACCAGAACGCACGAGCCCTTCCATCATGTCAAGTTTATTGCCCATGGGGAGGGAATTTCCAATAATGGTTACGAAAATAGTTTCAAAAATATCTTAAAATATTTCTTGCACGAATACCCATTAGTTGTCCAGCCGTGCTTGATAAAGTAGTTTCAGAACTATCTTAATATTTTTATTCCGCATACTATATCCATTAGTTGCCCATTCATTAATGGTTAAGAAAATAGTTTCAGAAATGTCTTTCGTGAGCATAATTCCAAAATGGAGGGTTACATTTTTATAGCTTGGTCACTTAATTAAAACCTCAAAATTGATCACAAAATGAAATCAATCCGCTTAATTTTAAGTATTTATTACGCATTACTCATCATTCGTCACTCACCGATGCTATTTAGAAGGTCTTTGACCTCTTCAGAAGGGAATGTCAGCATCTCCGCCGGAGCGCGCCGTGGGCCGCGGCTGCCGCTTCTCAGCAACGTCCACTGCCTCCCATCTGGAAACGACACGAATCAAACACGAAGAAAGCGTTGATGTGAAAAATTTTTTAGGAGAATATATCTGCATGAGATAAGAGCAATATCATTCACGCTTGTACTCACTATATCTGTACATGCATCTCATTTCGATGGCAATGTAACTTGACTCACCTTGGAGAATGAAATGGAAGTGGTTAAATGTGGCCATTTAGAAATTCAGGAAGGGAAACCATTGGCACTGGCGTACCTGGGTGTCATTTCCATGGTATAGTCAAGTCAAATTAGGGAAACACAACGAGCGTTTGACTCACTTTAGATCAATCCCAAGAGACAACTTAAGAATAAAATTACCATCTATAATATAGAAAGAAAGAAAACACAGCAATTCCACATTTACACTTTATTCAGACGACCATGGTTGTAACCACTGCCACTGCGTGGCATCTTCAGGTGAGATCCACGCAGTGGTGAAACCATGGTCGTCTGAATAAAGTGTAAATATGGAATTGCTGTGTTTTCTTTCTTTCCATACGATGGAAAAATTCCACAGAGTAACGGCTAAAACAGTCTCTTATACCATCCATAAACTTCTGAGTTGTCATTTTACTTTTCCTCGCTCGGGAGAGATACTAATATCCACATTTTCATTGTTTTCAACCAGAACTGTACAGCATGAATATCGCAAAATATGAATGACTTCGTGAAATGCAAGAAGTACATATACAAGCATGATTTCATTTGAGATGGAAGAAATAAAAACACCAAATGGTGGCAATGACTGAACTTTTTTTAGAAACGGTGTATTAAATTGCGTTTACCAAGGTTTGTTAGCATTAAAATGTAGTAATAGAGCCAGAAATACAATTTATATTATCCATTTAGAACATGGGTGGAGCTGCGGGGTATCTTTGAGGAGGGAATATCTTCATCTCAGTGTTCATCAGTGGGGCGAAGGGGAGACTAGGAGTCTGTGAAAATTAAAATGTAAAATAATTGTTGCAACTGAATGTGTTTGGTTTTGGGTGCTTGGTGAATGTCTGCAGTTTCTAGGAGCCGAATGAAAGAGGTATCGATCGCATCATGGAAGGTGACACGACGAGGTATTATGACCCTCTTACCTCGCGTCTGAATCTCGCGCTGATTTGGAAGAAAGTTTGATGTGAGGCGGGCCTTCGACCTCCCATGGGCGTATGCAATCACGGGCCGGCGCGTGGATATGTTGCAATGCCTTGCTTATATTAAACTGTGTGGGTTCGTTCATCCATTCGTAAAACTAATTGAAACTCCTTCAGGAGGCCAATGCCGATAAATCAATTCTTGGAAAAACTCAACACGCAAAAAGTATAGAGCCGGCGTATATGTTTTAAACTTGGTGTAATTTAGTTTTTGAGCGTGATGATAGGCAAAAAATTTTCATTTTGCAGCCATCGGGAAGTGGGCGCGATTAAACCCTGCCCAGAGTGACGATAAGTCAGGTGCACACAAAATTTATAGCACTCCAATTCTTAGCTCCTTGACTTAGTTTTAGCAAGAAGTGGGATCGCAAATTCTACCTCTGGACAGGACATATTCAGATGTGCATGATATATGCAAATCAAAGTAATATTAATTATCACGAAGGAGTAATATGTTGTATATTAAAGTAGGATATACATTAGATCAAATATAGCGTGTTTTTCATTAAAATGGGTGAGAGAATAAGGCCAAAATCAATATCATCATCAATCATAAACATGTGCATATAAACATATGTATATATATATAAACATATGTTTATATATATATAAATCGTGGGGTCGTGGCAAGCATTTAAAACAATAGCGTTTTTTGACCATGGCACCAGGAGACATTGGACGATGGCAAATTTTACTTGAAACATTCAAAATAGTGTATGTTTGTATAATTCGAAAACATAAATTGGTGAATGTTTGTAAATTAAAATATCAGATGCAGTTTTGAAAAGGGTTGAAAAACATTCATAGGGTTCACAAGAAGGTGAATGAAGAGTTAATAAGACTTCAGGATGGGGAAGAGGGAGAGTGAAATTCGAGATTGTAGATGGAGGTGGGGTGATGTGCATGAACTGAGGAGTAATCGATGGATGCAATAAAACGGAAAATACTAGGCGAGGGAGCAAGAGAGAGGAAAATAGCGGGCAGTGGGGAGCACGTGAGAGCCGTTAGAAGTTAGATTTCGGGGAGGAATAAGGCATGAGTGCGTGTTCTTATTACTCGAGAATTTCTTTGGTATGTGCACAGTTTTTAAAAGCCCATATGCCCGTAATTCTAGACAATAAAGTTATGTTGCTGTTTGACATGTTAATTATAAATAGAGACATTCCTTTATTAATCTGGGCGGAGATTACTACGAGGGTAGGCTGAAATGTAATGCACAAATGCGTGTAGACCCCAAACACATAATAAATAGCAAGATAGGGTGTAAACTACATTTAAGTACAATTCCTAAGTTTAAAAATCATGTATTTGTTTTTCAACGCAGTCATTGTTAAGGCTAACACATTTAAGGGAGCATGCTACTTCCACATACCACTACAAGCGCTTCTGAGGGTCATTTTTTGTGGTTTACAAGCATGTGTGCATTAAAGTTCAGCCTACCCTCGTATGTTGATGCATTTTAGACCTTTTTAACTCCAAAATTTGTATGAGAATGTTTGATTCGACGTTATGAAACTACGCGACTTGCAAGACAGTTTTCAATATGTCCCTGGTTGTGGCAACGAACTTTATCTTTTGTTTACCACGAGGCTATAATAGGCACTTATATTCAAGCTTTGGCAAATCGCTTAGGCGTTTTATATGGAAGAGACTTTGAATACCTCCTATCAACGCGCGAGTCGCTGAAGCGGTGAAGGCTATTGACATACGATAGTGACTTCACAAGTTGGGTCGAGGACAGATTAGTAGTAATTTTCTCCAAATCATTTTTCCGCAGTAATCATTTTTCATACACGTAATTATTCCTGGTGGAAACATGAAGTGACCGGCCGTCGGTAAACTTTCGTTTTTTTATTTTTGTTTCTGCAAAAAACTAGTATCCATACATATTATGTGAAATACATTCAATAAGAGAAGAAATCTAGCAAATTTATTTTTCTCATGAATCGACTGTTTCGAGTGTTTCAGATGAGAATCATTTTCGTTTGCAGAAAGTGCAAGTTAATTATAAAATTACCAATTTAAATTGCACTCACGAAAATCTCAGTCCCACTTCTGTGAGCTAGTTGCTCCGAAATAATTTTATTCCTATTTTCTTTTCCCAAATCTTCTACTGACCATATTACTTGCCAAATACGTAATAGGTTTTTCACTTAATTTTCCCCTAATTTCCAGGTTTCTTGTTCTTATTCATGATTAAAATATCTCGTCGTCCGTCATACTCCAAAGGACGCGGTGTTTCAGATCCAACGAGTGATTTTTCATTAAGTATAACATTTTCGGGTAATTTAATCATAAAATCTGAGTTGACATACGAGTGCGTTTGGACCGAGTAAGTGTAAAACATCTCTTAGCATTTTTGGTGGAATATCCTTGTTTTAGTTTTGATTTGAACACAGCAGTAACTGTGATGTAGGGAGCAATGATGATTGCTCCTGGTAGGGTAACTCATGCCAGATATGTCGAAGGGTAAGAACCAGACGAATTGTAGTCCACTCTGTTCCTCATTGAGGCGGCTGCAAAGACGTCTGACCCCAGTGGGGCGGCCATTTCATTGATGGCGTCACGTTAAGGAAATATAGACCTATGTTAGGCCTATGTGAGGTGAGATGAAAAGATAGTGGTGATTATTGGAGCGATAGTTGAAGAGTTAACTACTTATGGCGGAGGGGCGGAGAGGCAACGGGGGTAGCCATAATGATTAATAGGAAACTGGGGAGAAGAGTAGTGAACGTACAAGGGGTGAATGGCGGTATACTAGTATTAGTAGAAGTAGATCCGATCAATCTAGGGTCAATCTATTTGGACATACATACTGACAAGCAATCATAGGGAGGAGAGACACAGGGTATTCAATCAGCCAGTACGATCAATGCAGTCAAACGAAATGACTGTAAATGTACCTGGAATTAAATGCTTAATAGTGATGGAGGATTGGAATGCGATGGTGAGCAAAGAGGGAGACAGGAATGCGGTAAGAGAGTACAGTTTGTGATGTAGGAATGACTGGTGGGAGAGAAGTGCATGTTGGTGGAGAAATCGGTTAATATGACAAGCACGTGTTTAAACATTGCAGTGGACATAGGCACACAGGAAGTGCAGGGAGATATCAGTCAGACTATATGTTTATAATTGGGCACATATTTAGGAATAAAGTGCTGAAATCGCTGTTTCCCCGGAACAGATGCGGATTTGGATCTCAGTTTAGTGCTCATGAAGATTAGTTTAAAATTGAAGAGAGAGTGAAAAGGGAGGGGGGCAGAAGAAAATGTAACCCATAAGACTTCACTGGGGCGAAAAGGAAGGAGTTGAAAATATACTGAGCGTAGATAAGAGAACGTGTGTATCGCAAAAGAAAGAAGGGAATATCTCAAACAAGGAATGAAGAAAGCGCTTTACGAGACAATGAGAAAGGTAAATAGAAAAATGGTTGGGAAACACTGGATTGCCGAAGATATGATTGGGAAGGCGGATGAGAGTAGGAAATGGAGGAATATGAACGCAATATTGGGAAGGAGAAAGTGCAAAGAGCCGAGATTGTTTTAAAAAAACTGAGACGAGAAACTAATGGGGCGAAATAATCCTGTTGGAAAGAGAACTGAGAAGATATTGTGAGCTAACGTAGATAAGATGAGGTAGACGAGCTTCAGACGAAGGTGAAGGAACTGTCAGGGGGTAAGAAAGGACATTCTGCTGACACGAATGGAGATCCAACGGGTTAAATATTAATCGAAGAAGAGGCGTTTCTGACTTGACCCGCTGGGGACGGTCAGTATGGTAACGGGGAATGATGGATAATTTTGTGGTCATTCCAGATAAACAAGATGGTGCGTTTCATAAAAGATATTTTGTACTCGTACGCATTTAAATTATCGAGGGATATGATATTAAGCTTATAAACAATTTCGAAAAATTTGTTTCTTTGTTCCATTAATGGAAAAAGAGCTGTTTCTCAATGAGTAAAAACCTTTCGTTTTTCCCTTGTTTGTTATTGCTCCCAGTTACATGTCCATGGCAACAGCGTCAACAAATATAGGATTCCAAATGAACAATATGGCGTGTTTCAGGAACGGCATTTTCTATGAACACATCCATGACCATTATTCCGTTATCCACAAAATAGCACGGCTGGGATATTAGCCCTTAGCCAATGCTCGATCTCTTCACCCATTAGGCTAGCCTTCCACGCCTCCGTGAAGTTTGTTATGCTCAAGTTTTGCTGGGACACGAATCACTCCTCCAAGCTTTTGGGATAACGTATGGTAGAGGAGCTATATTCCGCCGCTTCGATTTCCGACGCGCGGCCGATACGCCTTACGTTGGTGAAAGTCACGGTCAGATTACATGTCCTGTTTCGGTGGCGGCAGGGTTAGCTCTCGTCACCTATTCCAGAAGACGTTAGTGCAATTCACCCCTGGGTAGGTTTTCCTCCGCATAGGGTTGGGGTGTTTCTGATTGTAAAACACCACCCGTTCTGTTGGCCGGACTTTAAACTAAATAACATTCTTCTGTTTAGGTTGAAACACGAGTTTCACACTCCTGGAGGTGGTGCTAAAGAAATACAAAAAAAGCCAGAGCAAGAAGATTTGGCACCAGTCATGTTGAATAGGGAATTACAACAGTAAATTTCTATCAAAATTAAAAGAAAATTGGAATGCATGTTTAATGAATTGAAAGCTTATTACCAGTTTTTCAATGCTGAATTCGCAGAAATAGGCTTCCATGGATATCTCGTTTCTCCGGAGTGCTGAGTTGATTTGAAAGTTCATGTTTGCACCTCAAACTAGATTTGAAAAAAAATTTCAAAAATTGAGCATCACAGTTTCGTCTTCATTCGTGCACTTCTTGCCAGGTTACCACCGAATACGTCACGCACCGTGGAAACGGGTCATCCTAGTCAGAGTTGGAGGCCGACATTTAAACAACTTTCTTCCCGCTCGAGTAACAAAACGATAAACAATCAATTACTCAATTTTCCAAGGAGGCCATTTCATCTAATTAAATTTCTACGTCTTAACAACCACCAATGGCGTCGAAAATATCGATTGGCGATTCGTATCGCCTTCATTTTCTCCGGACAACTCGAACTCGATGAAATTCTTACGGAACATGCAAGAAAAAAGGGTGAAAATTTTGCCGCTGCTAATGAGTCATGTCTTCCGGAAGAGGGGCGAGTGGGGTCTTAAGCAAGGATGAACACGCAATTAGGCATCATTATTTTGTGTTTGCGGATCAGCGACGAAAATTTAAGGTGGGAACAAGTGGATGAGGGGGTATATGTGCATAGGATTTAGAGGGAAAGGGAGGAGGAATTAGCTTACTTACAATGAAAGGCACCAATGGGGAACTCAGTCTATCAACGGACAGAGTAGTCCACTTGGAGCACACTTGACGCACACTGGGGGTATTCTAATGGAATATTTCATTCTACGCCCTCTTCCTCAGCCACGCCTCGATAAATTTCTCACTTGGATTTCCGACATCTCTCACTTCAAAAAAACCTGGCGTGTGTTGCTAGTAGGGGTCTTGCTCAATGGTTTTGATTGTGTTTAATCGCCTTACGTGGCGTGATGTGGTTTTACCCGTCAGGGAACCACATTTCAAAGCACCGACAAGCAAAGCAATATTCAAATGAATGAATTTTGATGCCGAAAAATTTATTTGATCATTGAAATGATTTAATACTTGTGAATTGAGACTGATTCTGTAAAAATGATTTGAGATTCTGCCATTTTCAACTGGTGTCAAACCAGAATTTGATAAATAAGGAAATCGGATATTTCTGTCGAGGAATTGTCTCGGAGCCAGACAGATATACAATGCGCCTAAGTGCACCTCATTTTTGCGACAGATTTCAATCAATTGCGAAGGAAACTTCGACAAAAGATTTTCACGTGTACATGAAAAAGTATCACATTTATTTTTCCTTTAGGTGATTAAAATTTTTCAGATTCAGGATTTAAAGTTCGAAAGAATTTCAAACTTCTTGTGTATTTATTTTGACTTTATTTATATTAGACGGCAAGATTTTATTGAATTATATTAACCAGTAAATATTTACGAACAATCATGAACTAATTAAGTGAATCTTAAAAATTATCATAAAACATTTATTTATTCCAACTGCTGGTCACAAAAGAAGGTACTTGTGAAGTTTTGATGAAAAAACAACCGGCGTAGGAGGTTCAATGGAAAATTTGAATGCTCGTTCGTGAAACATGGAGTCCAAATAATTGTCCGCCATGAGTGTCCATGACGTCCGTGATGAGTATATGAGTGTCCGTGATGATTACATGTTAAATAATGCATAATAATGATAATGAGTGTACATTTATGTATGTGTATATTAACTGTATGAAGAAACATGTTGAATAATGATGAGTGTCCGTGATGTGTGTTGACGGTAGTCTAGTGGCATGTATGTGTGTTGACGGTAGTCTAGTGGCCTATGGTAGGTTTGTAATGGACCCAGGCACTATGCTGTGCTCCGCATCCCCAACTAAAATGAAACAAAATATTTTTAAACCCTACACTATAGCGTAAGTATAACTAAAACTCATTCTTTAATTCTGCATTCTTTCGATCTCCCTTAATTCTATTCAAAATGTCTATTCTCTTCCTCCCTCTACTTTAATTGCCCAGTGTTCTCCACTCCAAATCCGCCTTCCGCATCACATTGCTCCCCCCCCCCCCCAAGTACCATTCGCCTTCACTTTTCTTGCCCACTTCGAATTTCACCCAACGTAGTCATTTCGTAGTCATCTCTCTCTTCGCCTACCATGCCTAGAGCTTCATCTGTTTGTCTTCCTTTTCGTCCATATTATGTTCATCGTTCTTCCCTACACCCGTACCTCTGAAGCCTCCACTCTACGCTTATACTCTTGCCGCAATGGCTACGTTTCCGAACCACACAAAATGACGCTCCATATGATAGTTTTCACTACTGTTTTTCTATACATCCTTACTTAAGGTGCCTGTCATCAACTCTCGCTTCTTCGTGACCACTCCATCCGGACCTGGGAAGTCTGCGTCATGCAGGGGTTCCGAATATTTCGTCAAACTCTCTAGGCTACTCCTATCTTACATAAAATCATCAGTTGCAGTCAGTACATATACTCTGTCAAATTCCTTCTCAATAATATACGAAACATACAAATACATCCTAGTTATACTCCATGTTCATTTATACCAGTAATTTCATCATTTTCATGCCACACACATACCCGTCTTCTTTCTAAACCCAATTTCATCTTCCCCTAAGTACTCATTTGCTGTATTTTGTCGATAATTTTAAGTAATACTTTTTCTGTGTGTGATATCAGTCGTAGAGTCCTATATTCCTCACATGCTACTGTATTTCCCGTTTTGGAATGGTATCAATACTGATCTAACGAAGACTTCTCACAAATAAATGCTAAGAATTGACTCGTAACAACCTTTCCGTCCGCCTTTTCCTAAATTCTAGAGCAGTTCTGCAGGAATTGCACCTGTTCTCACAGCCATTCCTGGTCCTAAGCTATCGTCTTGACATTACCCTTCCAAATCCAAAATACCTGGCCTTTTATCATATCGCTACTCCATATATCCTTTCCATCGGAAATCACAGGCGGAAAGGAACGGGCCTATCTCTGAGGAGTGGTTCCTACCATCAATCATCAAACCAGTCTTCTGCTAAATTACTGTGATAGTGAGGAACTTTGCATTTCAGTGTTGGGAGTTACTGCTCCGTATCTGTGGCACATTATACATGACGCTGATTTTTCGTCCGGTCTCCATCTACA
This sequence comes from Hetaerina americana, assembly GCF_022747635.1. Classification (NCBI taxonomy): domain Eukaryota; kingdom Metazoa; phylum Arthropoda; class Insecta; order Odonata; family Calopterygidae; genus Hetaerina; species Hetaerina americana. The sequence continues at coordinate 108,185,745 of NW_027286874.1, forward strand.
TAGCAAGTCTCCCATCATTCAAAAAAATGAATTTATTGGCGCAGAACATCCAGTTCCTCTGCCGCTCAGAGGTAACAAGGAAATTAAATCATTCACAAGTGTCGACATTGTGAGATAGTGACTAAAACTTACATATTGGGCGCTGATTCAAATTAGTAAATAAAATAAATTAATGCAATGTCGCGGTCAAATTGGATCGCGCGCAGCGTGGAGGTGGAGCTAAATTTGTGAAAACGTTGTTATGATAAACTTAGTAGCGTATCCAAAATATTAGAGCAGCTAGGATGGGAATCACCCATTGGAGCGAAGGTTAAATTACAGATTGAAGCTCTTGAATAAATTGGAAGGAGGTCTCTTTAGCAGTGATGTTGAAAATGTATTATTACCTCCATCGTACTCTACGGTGGGAGAGATCATGCCATTAAAATTGGAGAGATTAAGAGAGTAGAACAGATAGATTTAAGATGTCCTATTTTCCTCGAACGATGGGGAATCATAATAAAATTGTTCGACCACGGTAGGTTCATGTTCGTTATATATATTGAAATGGGCAGAGAATAAAACAAATGAGGAAGTACTTGGTATGGAGGGTGAGGACAGGGGTTTGCTGGGAGAAATCCTATGGAGGCGAGAAAAGTGGATGAAGGGCGTATTGACTGGCTGTGGGTTGCTGAAAACTGTGATTGAGGGGAGAATGTTAGGCAAACGAGGAAAGGGAAGGAGCAGGATAGAAATGTTGGATGGGATGAAGGGAGGAAGAAAGTACTCGGAGATGAAGAGGGACCTGATTTAGAGTAGGTTGCTGGATTTTGTGTTTAGTTAGAAGTCATAAAATATTTATTTGGTAGTTGTGTCCATCCAAAAACCTACCTTAACCGGTAGATTACTTATAATAATTATATATATATATATATATATATATATATATATATATATATATATATATATATATATTGATGTCCTCATAGCGTCCTGCGTGTACGTGTCATTATTTGTGTTATCCATTGCCGTGCTTACTATGACATTTCCTCAATGTGTCTTCCTTCCACGCCCGGACAACTGATGAACTGCACTCGCACGTCAGAGCACGCTTCCTTCCTGATAACATTTTTCACGGTCGCTGCATTTGTCTCAAGATTCATGGCCTACATTAAATCTTCAGGCGAATTGTTTACTTCCGCAGCTATTCATCTGCGAATGGGTGCCGACTTGAAACACGTAATCGCTCCTAATAACTGTGTCGCTCCAATGGTACCATTCTCCTTTATATGTGTCCGATATAGTATAAGCCATCAGTCCTTTGTAAAAGATCAAGTTCATGAATTTTAAACTTGTCAATGCAACATTTTCAGATTGTAAAAATTATTCGCTTTAGAATTTCAAGCTTGCTAAAAAATAAACTCCCTGCGATGACTCATCCTTGTGTAATGACTCCACGACGCCACTAGGGAGTTTTCGAGGGTTCTGACTTCTTACGCCTGCGGTTTGTTTTCATAAAATAAGAACAGCTTTACATTATCTATCATGGTTAATAATACACTGCCTGGGTGTTATTAATTTTTCCTAGGGGATTCATTCGGCGATAATTTGTTTTCAGAAAAGCAACCTGTTGCGTAGTCATCAACGAAAACAATTTATAACTCTCCTAATCACTCGATTAAGGCGGTTTTTCTGAAAAGAGTTCTCGTAATTTTTATGCCGATCACTAAGCGCACTTGAATTTCAAATCAGAAGAGCGGAGTTGATTCCAAAAGCGTATGTGCATGTACTGTAATACATTGATTGGGAAATTCAGCCAGAATGCATTTTTGCACGAATGATTCGGTAGATAAATAGTCAAAGAGTGGAAGGATTCGCTGGAATCCCAAGTGGTGCGCTTTATGTAAAGCAGTGGTGCTCTGACCTCTTGGCGGGGGCGCCGCCTTTCTCCCAGTCCTGTACCTGGGGTCTTGCTGCAGCGGCAGTCGGTTGGGCGGCGAGGCGTCGACCGTGAGCGCCAGGGGAGGCACCAGGGAGGCGAGGGCCGCCGCGAAGACGAGCAGCGCTGTCAGCATGTTTAGTGGCGGTGAGGGCCGGACACTCTCTGCAGGGGGAAACTTGATGCGAGGCTATGGAAGGGTATGCAGGCCTATATATATAGGTATTATAGAAGTGCGTGTCTGCACGCTGACGATGCGCGGAGGAGGACAGGGTATCTCTCGGGGGAGGGGCGGGACTAGAGAGAGAGGGAAGATAGGCGCCTCAAACCCCCCTACCCCCACACCGCAGCACCTCAACCCCCGTGGAGCGGACGCACAGGCAAATGCGGGATGGGGGTGGGGGTCGGTCGCAACAAAGGAGCACCTTCGAAATGTGGAGACGTGCACCTCCTCTGCCAAGTGTCTCGACTCCCCCGCCGGGGGAGGGAGTCGGACGCGGGTGGGCCGCTTCGCTTTCGAGAGATATTAATCCTCTTGCCAAACAATTTGTGTTCCGCTCCCTCGACCACCCTCTCCCCCGCCATCCCCCCCATTTCTACTCGTCTCACGCACCCACCCGCCCCCGATGCAGCACGCACCAGCGGGGGAAGGGAGGGATACCATCAGCCCCCGGACTTTCCCTCTCCCGTTCCCGCGAGAACACCCGCCAGGCTCGCCTCGACTCGAAGGTGAATCGGCGTTTGCCAATGTGCGCGGCGGCGGTGGGGTTTGCGACCCCGTCGCGGGGGCAGGGGCTCGGACTCGGGAGCGAATGGTGGGCTAATTAAAATTTCGCGCACAGCCTGTCGCGTATGCTCAAGGATACCTGCGAATTTAAAAAAGAATCGAAGAGGAGACAATATGTTGACTAGGAAAACACCGATGTTTTTTTTGCACATAATAAAAATCCATGAAGATGAACATAGGGGGAATCCACAAAAGAATGGATCCACGAGGGACTCTAAAAGAGAAAATGGAATACGTAATTATTTGCTATTAAAATTAGCATTTGAAAGGAATTAATCATGGGATGGAATGCACCAAAATTTGGAATGAATAACTGATGAGCATTAGCATTTATGTTTCTACGAGTACATATATATATATATATATATATATATATATATATATATATATATGTATATATAGACCACATAGACACAGTAATCAACCCGAAGGTCGGTTTGGTAGGTGATGGTAGAGTTCACTCCAGTACTAAGCTCGACGGCATGTGAAATTCACACATCAGGGTAGGGGGGCCAGTTCCTTTCCCTGCGCCGGATATGGTTTCCCAGGGAGACCTTGTACCCGAAAAATCACATGGCATGGGTGGAGATGCAGGTGCCAGAGTGCCTTGCCCGGGAATGGAACCCGGGACCCTCCGGTAAGTAATCCAACGGTCTACCCCTTGGACTACCGCGACCTACTACCTGTATATATGATGGTGTATTTCAACTATTTACTTGTTTTCGGTGTGACGTGGTTTAACAGCAAGCAATGAAATGAAGACCAATGTTGTATTATCCATCTATGATGGATAGTATGAACGCGCGATTTAACGCCTAGCCGTCAAAATTAGGTAAACTTCTGGAACTTCTGTTCATCGTGTGAATAAGACACCCCCTTAGAGAAGGAAGGAGGAAGGGCAAAAACTAGCATGTAGGAAGAGAATCGTTTTCCATCAGTGCGTAAATTTTCATCCAAATGCGGATTAAAGAATGCTGCTTGACACTTGGTCGAACCCTGAACACAATAATCATCCCGGCATATTCCGAACATCTCTTTTCATTTTAAAAATCTATTCCCTTTGGCCTTAGTGCAAGAAAATTTATATATCGCCAAAGATATCTTGGTGGAATCAACCAGTAACTAACGTGACAATCAAAGCCTAACAGAAACACAGCCTGATGGAAATCTGTTCCAAGCGGAACTTTTTTCATTCTAAGGGACTTTTTGCTTCGAAGAAAAGGGAATAGCCACGTGGTCGCCTCCATTCTCTTTATTAGCTGAGATTTTTATGGCCCCCATTGAAGGGAAACTTTTCAATTTCAATCCTAAACTTTTATAAAGTGTTTTTTATTAGTTTAGGTATAATTATCGAAAATGTGTGTTGTTGGAGAAGCTGTCATTCGCAACCAGTTATGTTATTGAATTCATTACACCAGCGCATCGATTGTACAATGAATGTGGATTTAGAGGGAAGTTGAATTTCAATTCTATAAACATCTCGGAATGTCCAACATTTACCACAAACAGAAAGCTTTTTCACACAGAGCCATATCATGCGATCGCACTAATTCCACCCAATGGCCCACAGAGTTAGTTACTGGGCATTTGCATCCGTGAACCACTCTAATGATTTCACGGAAAAAATTAAAAAGATTCGTCTGAGATTGGCCATGCAGCATATTTCGTCCATCTGAGGAGGCGGCGGGGAAACACGAAAATGAGCCAGGTTCCTCCGTGTTGGGAGGGGTTCATGCAAATCGGAGAAGGCCACGCCGAGGGCAGGATGCCAGATTACATTTTACGCTCCTTTTACAATTGGCGGCGGCAGACTCAGATACACCAAAAATATATGCGAAACATTCCGGATGGTGTCAATTGTAGTGTGATGCATGCGAGAGCAAAGTACGAGGGCAGGCTGAAAAGTAATGCGCACATGCTTGTAGACCACAAACACAAAACAAATCAAGCAAGATCGGGCAAAAAGAACATTGAAATACAATTCTTAAATTTGGAAATCATGTATTTGTTTTTCAACACAGTCAACGTTATGGCTAACACATTTCTCCCAACGTGTAACAAATGTTTCATTCCGTCACTGAAAAACTCTTCCGACTTTTCTCGAATCCGGGACTTGATAGCTGCCTTCGCCTCATCGTCCGAGGAGTAATAATTACCCATGAAGTGTCTCTTGAGTTGAGGAAAAAAATGAAAATCGCAAGGCGCAAGATCGGGTGGGAATGAGGAGGGTATGGAATCGGTTCAGATTTCAGGTTTCGCAGAGCCTCTCCAGTTGCGCGCGAGGTGTGTGGACGAGCGTTGTCATGTTGCGAGATTATTGGCGCCAGGCTGTCTTTAAAGGTCCATGGACATTCCAATAGGATTTGCGATGCGCTTTTGAGTGACTCGCCGGTCATTTTGAATCAAATCTTCGACGAGTTTGCGATGTTTATCGTCTGTGGCAGTGATCGGACGCCCGCCGCGTGTTTCATCGGCAATTATGGCTTTTCCAGGCTCGCAACCACGAAATTTTACTACTGATCGATTTAAAGTAGACCTATCAACAGCATCGTCACCAAAAACAGCCTTTAAACGACGGTGAATCTAAGTAGGAGTCACATTTTCAGCAGTTAAAAATTCGATAACAGCACGCTGTTTAACTCGCGTTGGCATATCACTAGAACACGTCTCCATAATTCCGCTTCTGGAAATACACTGGATGAATGTAACGACCTCAAACCTGCGCATGCATGTTGAGGGGGAATGTTACTTCCACATGTCACCAGGAGTGCTTCTGAAGGTCAATTTATTTGTGGTCTACAAGCATGTGTGCATTAGTTTTCTGCCTACCCTCGTATTTAAAATGGGTTAAAATTTCGAAAACAATAAATGAGCTGGAAAATTGTCCAATCACCCAAGATCCTAGATCCCACCTGGTGGAATATCTGATGGAGGAGATCTCGGGGATCGGGATGGTGCGATGACTAACGTACTTGCTTCCCACCCTGAGGGCCCAAGCTGGAATCCCGGCGGCGACAGATATTTTTCAGAGGTATCTTGATCCCTACTTGAGATGCTTTGTGGAGGGCACTTTAAGTGAGTACGCCGTCCGTCGGATGGGACGTTAAGCTGCGGACCCCTCGGCGCCTTTTGTAAAGAGTAGTGAGTGGGCTAATGCCGACGCCGGGTTTCTCTCCACCCTTCATCCTGTCCTGTCCCTCCCTAATGACGCAAATTACCTAAGCTCTTGGTCGCCTTCCGTAAAAAATCTACCACTAGGAGTCCCACAAGGGCCACTCAAAAGCGGAAAATACCCGAAAGGACTCGACCTACACAAGTTGGATCGTTGGAAAGTTATCAAGCAGAAGAAAATAAATATATATCGTATTCATTCTTAATTCATAATTATGCATAGCTCCTCCGTTAAGTAGATTTTAATTGCCACTCCCTCATCTTATACCACCCAAGACGAGAGGTTCAGCCATTTAAACAAAACCTTCTCCACCCCTCTCCTAACCGTCCTTCGTTTCCTCTGCCCTCTGTACCCGCGTGACCTTCTCCCAAGAGAGAGGAATTTGAGGAATCAGGGCCAATAGAACCCCACCGCCTCATCTCACAGTTCCCCCTTTCCTGGTGGGTATCTGCACTCACATTCGCGCGATGATCTTAAATGCGAGTCGTTTGACTGATAATGACGCATGAGCGACTCTTGGTACATTATTATAAATGATAAACGCAAAAAGTGTTCCTCATTTGATGTATTTACTCGCGCAAAGCTACAGAGAATAGAACTCTAATGAGTGAAACTATTTTTCATTGAAGGCTGGCCATTCGGATAGCATCACCATCAAAGGCTCATAGGCTCGAAACGTCAAACACTTCACCATGCAGGGTCTAACGCAAAAGTATTGACTTATTTTTTCCAGGATAGATGGATTGACGGGCGGCGGTTTCGCTGGCTGGGTTCTTGGGAGGGAAGTCTCAGGAAAGGGTGGCGAACGGTGGCAGTTAGCTACCAGCCTTTGCTAAGGGCGGAGTGTTCGTTTGCAAAACCTCTACAACGTGACCTCGATATGCTCCGTCATGAACCGATTCTTGAAACAGCGCTACGTCATTAGAGTTTGCATGAAACGGGAAAAAATCGGAAAAGAGACTCATTAAATGCTTAAGGCAGTTTATGGTATGGTAGAGGGAGGGTTTTTGAGTGGCGCAAGTTGTTTCGGGAGGGCAAGGAAGATGTTGAAGATGCCGAACTTGAAGGACGCCCTTCGACTTCAAAAAGTGACGCAAATCTTGCAAGAGTGCAGGCTTTGTGGGACAGGGATGGCAGATTAAGTATTCGCATGGTTTCTCGAGAACTTGGCATCCATTAATGTGATGTGCATCGACTTTTGATCGAAAAAATGGGAATGAGAAATATGTGTGCGAAGTTGGTTCCACGAGTGCTCTCGGGCGAACGAAGCGATCGTGGATTTGCCAAGATCCTCTCGACCATGTTAAGAGTGAGGGTTAAATTTTTTTAGATAACGCCCCACCAGACTTCTTGCTCTTCCCCTGCCACAAGTCCGTGCTGAAAGGACGTCACGATGGCTCGTTGTAAGCGTTACAACAGGCCGTGACGAGAGAGCTTAGCAGCATTCCTGGCGCCACCTTCCAGAAGGCGTACGAGGCTTGGAAAACCCGCTAGCAGTACTGTGTAACTGCACAAGGGTGCTATTTCGAAGACTTCTATTTTGAATTTATCATTCTGGCAATAATTTTTTAAATATTAACTCAGTCCTACTACTTTTGGGACAGACCTTGTAGGTTGAGGGTTGATTCGTAGCATCACTCCTAGGTACCCTTTTAGGGGCCAAACCTTTCCCATCTTCAAATTTATTCGCGCTGATGTCTTCCATCGCCAGCTTCTCGTAATTCATCCTCGACCTTTCTCTGTAAATGTTTCCCTCACCCTTTCTCTCAGTCATATCATTCAGGAAACTACCCTAGCTCAAAATGTGCTCCCTCCTATCTTTCTGAGTGCCCTCCGTAGAATTCTCTCTTCGCCCGCTCTCTTCGACGCAACTCTTCATTTTTTCGCTCTGTCAAATGCACTTCGTCCTCATCATTCTTCGTAGATCTCCATCGCTTCCAATCTTCTTTCCTCTGTTTCGCCCATCGTCCACGTTTCACAGCCATAGAATAGCGTTCATTCCACATGTAAGTTTTAATATTCCTAATAACTAGACTAGTAATATTTGCCGCAAACAGTTGTTATTTTTGATGGAATCGAAGGATGCTTTGGCCGAAAAATTACGTTATTCGCATCGAACTGCGAGATTTTATCTCTCACCAGCTTTTTTGGCATGCAGAGCAGAAGCAACACGGGGACGAGTCGATGGCGTGAATTTGAAATTTGGATAAGGTGACCGTTTTGTGCATTTCATTCCAATGACTTCGTGAAGGAGACAAAGGTGTACTGCAATTTAATTTTTACGGAGGCCGTCCAGTATTCATTGACCTGCTGGTAGCAGTATTTTTCTTCTTGTTTACCCCGCATAGTGATTTATTTCATTTGGATGAGATGTCAAACGCATTTTTCTCTTTTTTAATCCAACCCAGAATGTGGTCCTTAAGGGAAGGGTAAATTAATATCGACAACCTTAATTAAGCATCCATTTGCGCCGTATTTTTTTAATGTACCTAATGGTGATCCAACAACTAATTGATGGACATTGGTTGTGTATATTTATCTTTTGTTGCTTTTGTGTGTGTCTTGTTAATGATGCCAAAAGCAAAAGATAACTGAGTGATAGAAGATCGAACGGTTTTTCGGCAATTGAAACTAGATTTTCTTAGCGAAAAATACAAACGTATTCTTAAGAAAATGCTGTATACATTTTCCGTGTGGAGCATTGCCTTGTATGGGTGCGAAACTTGGATCATAGAGAAGGAAGAAAGAAGGCGTAAAACCGTCGAAGGTTGGTGGTACCGACAAATTGTTTGTGATAAGTTGGGAAGAGATTTAAAAATAAAGAGGTGTCTGGAAGACTGGGGGAGGACGGTCTTAATCTACATCTACACATACAGGTACCCCGCAAGGGCGTGTGGCGGGGGGTGCTAGGTCACCCCCCGTATTTAAGAATAAAACCGCATGCAAAACCCAAAAATTCATGCCAATCTACACCCACTAAATCCTTTTCATTTATGCAAAAACCTTTATTACCTTAACCCACACACATGCAAATACTTACATTATCAACTAACATACACATGCGACTACAAATATACCTTATGTCTACGCAACGTTTAAACTTGCCGTGAGTTGTAAATTAAATGTATTTAATATTTCTATTGTGACTCTGGTGTCTTACTGCTATTATGATTCCTGATTGCCCGGGGAAAGAACGGATAGGTGTAATATCTATCTGTACTGGAATCCTTCTCCCTTATCTTATCATTGCGGTCTGATATACCAAACTAGTATAACTCCTTAAGTGTCATTTTTAAACTCATTTGTCCTGGACCTTGCCATAAGTCTCAGTCGTATTTGTTCTCTTCGCATCTCAAGTGGACTTAAAAGAATAGCATATTGAAAAGTAGATCATTGCTTATATATGACTTATGTATGGAGACATGGAGGTCTAGTAGAAAGTAGTGTTACAGAGAATGAATGATACACGACAATATTTGGCAAGAATCAGGATGGATGTAGGAACAACGCCTTATGAAGGCGTAATAAGGAAGGCTAAGACAAGAGACTAAATGAATACCTTTATTGAGACCAATCTAAAGATTGTTAGCGCCAAGAAGAGGAGGTATTGGCTTAACTATCCATACTGTTTGATTTGCCATAGCGAAACCATGATAAACTATGGTGTGGTGCCAAACTAAGGGGGAAACAAGCAAAGGGGTATCGAGATACAGTATTTCGGTCCTTGTCTAGCAGAGAAATGTGGAAACGAGGGATGCAGAACGGTTCAATGGAAGTCATACATTTCAAACTCATCTTCCATGGATAGAACCTTTTATAACTTCTTCTATTTTTTGATAAAATCTTTCATGTTTGAGCGCTACTGTCTTTATCCTTGATCTAAAACACACCCCATTCGCCTGCATGCAAGGAGCACCGGAAATCCAGGAAAATCGACGGATTTTCGATCATTCCATGTTTGTACGTAGTAACAATCGTTTAGGGTAAATGTTTAGCGTGGAAGGGCATGCACAGTTTGCCATTCGTTAAAGAATTATATAACGGTTTATAATTTTTGACCAAAGTGCATGATCCGGTTACATGTTTAGCGTATTGACTGATCATTTTTACCCGCATGACATCCCTCGGCTTAGTTCGGATTGCGGAAAACCTGACTGACTACTGCGAGGATCCAAATATAATCAATACCAAATGGTAATCGCATTTGGCGTTATAACTTTCCACGATGTAGAAGAATCAGTAAGGACCCCTCTTTTATGCTTCGGAATTTTCCCAAATCTTTCGTTGACAGTGAAACTGAAGGCACAGGGGTCCTCACTTTAGATTTTATCATGTATGTACTGACTGACTGGTGTCTTGGTTGTGCCAATGCAATGCAAAAAAATTATTAATAGGAAATTGATATTTGTCTCTAATGAAATGAGCGCATCAAATTCTCGTAGAATGATTGAAAATAAAACATCAATCCAAAAATTATTATGCTCAGGAGTGCCGTTACTTCGACTTCAAGGGAATTGAAAAATATTTTTGCTATTGAACTTTTTATTAACCTGCTTCCTAAATCAGGCGGAGATGCGGGCTATTCTGAATTATCCAATGGAGCGTTTATTATTTTTTAAATTTAATAGAGAAAATTATAATCTGTATCAATAAAGCAACTGAATATAGCAAGTATCAATAAATCAACTGAACCACTGTATTTTTCGATAGAACAATTTAATTTGATGAAATGAAATGTGACATTAGGTGGGTACCTTTAGTCTGGAAGGGATTACCCATCTGATGGACGGAGCCCTGAACTAATTTCCAAAACACACGTCTATGTCGACTCTCGGATAACTTATTCATGTCTTCTGCCTTTTATCACTTTCGTGCATCTCATTTTGGGGACTCCCTCTGCCGTTCTTCCGGGTTACTTCATTATACATATATGGATGCAGGTCTTATAATTCACTAATACCTGGTGCTATTAATTCGCTAATAACGGGTAAGAGTGATCATTGATCAAACATGACCGTTGTCACCAAGACAATTGCCTAATTGCAACGTAATTCTTAAATAATAATAAATAATACTATTTTCAGGCTTATCAATGTTTTAAATTAGCCTTAGTGCCTGGTGTCTTAGTGTCCTTAGAGTGGCCAAGTAAATTCCTTAGCACCTTATAATGGCTACTTGAGGAATGAGAGTCCAAAAAAGTCAAGCAAAAACTTGACACTGCTCCCCTCTTCTCCAAAAGACTTTTTACCTTGCAACTTTTGACTCGTACTCACTCATCACATTACGAGGGAGGGAACCAGGAAATATAACGGTGAATGCGTTTCGCAATCAGGCATCGAATCAATGTTTGCATGACCGATGGCCTCTTTGTTGCCGGTATAATTTTTTCGACTACAGTTATTTTTTGGAGGGAGTGCACCGAACGGGCGTTCCGAGGCATTTTCCTTTTCCTCTATTACGCAAGAGGGTAAAGCGATTTTACGGGGTGAGACTTTTTCACCACGTGGACTGCGGTCAATGCGATTTCAATTCAATGCGTACGGAAAAAGTTGACAAGGTACGAGAGATATTTTTTTCGAACTGACCGAAAGCCAAATTAGAGGCATCATACATATGATATAATTTTCAAATTATTTATTCTGGGTGGAGTTCTAATTTCTGAGCTTTTATATAGCTTTCTAGAAGGCTAAAAAATGGGCTAATTTGAATTCTTTATTTTTGAAATGGTTGAAATTCATTATATCTTCATTTCGACTCATGTTTGGGTCCTATGCAAGATCTTTAAATTACTATCCGTTCATTTTTTTCAGTCTAAGTTAAACTAACGCCTACTAATTAGGGAACAAGAGGAGTTTGAAGCGAATGTCTCAATTGTAGTCAATTGGTCCTCGCAAAATACCTCTGTTTCCATGCAATCTTTTGAACTAAAACTTTGAGTATAATTTTGATCGGCTGTTTTAAAGGAATGCCAATGAAATTTCACCAATTCTATTGTCTATGAAATTGTAACTAATATTTTTAAAAAGGCTTTGATTAATTTTTGCATGCAGACATATTGTTGGCTCATTGAAGTTTTTGCTTTTGTACGGAGATTTTTTCTTAAACGTTTTTTACATACCTGAAGTATTCTTTTAAGTAGGGCACACTTTCCAACCGTCAATTTTAATGAATTCTTCGAAACGTTTGATCATATTTTGGCATGAAATCAATGTGCCTAAAAATAAAATTGATCAAATATTAAGTCCTAATTTTAATATTTAGTTTCAGTAAAATTTATTCAGAGTTCTGCAACTTGAAATCTAAAAACTTGCTATTTTTTCTCATAAGCCCTGCTGGCATTTATCCTTCGATATGTCATCGCAGTGGGGTCAAATTTTCGCCCCTCTCAAAGACCTCTCGGAAATGGTTTCCATTCGTGTTTTCCCACGAGTATCAACGACTGTCTTAAATTTGCATTCAACATTATAGCACATACAAAAGAATCGGAATCGTGTTACTATTCGCTATTAGTTCCGCTCAAGGGTGCATGTCCCATCCGTGGCTTTCCAATTATATCCTTCGTGCACGGATAAAATCCTGAATCACTTTGCGGTCTCCGACCTAAGAAGTACTTAATGGCATAGTCTCTCCTTATCTCCTGATGATCAGTAAACGTTTCGCATATACGAGAAGCGTATATTTTCGTCTGTGTAATAACGATGACGAACTTTTATTGATTGGTTACGTACAGTAAAAACCCGTATTAATAAAATCCGGCGCGTGAATGAATGAGACGCGGCGGACTTTGAAAAACTGACACCGACTCTTTGAGCATATGGGGGTACTAGTGTACATATTTCCTGCAGAATCCAAGAGCCGCCAAGGGCAAATGCTCCGGCGGAGTCCAACTTGGCCACGGCTTCAAATACCGCGACTCGTCACCTCACGATGACCGCGAGGGCACATCGCCCAGCCCTCTGCACCCTACTTCAGGGTCACGAAATCCTTCATCCAACCGTGGCAATGCTTGGTGTGATTCCTTGCCGTTGGGAATATGGAAGACTCTCGTGAATTAGGAAAGCTAAGTTAAGGCAGGAAGGAATTAATTAGAGCAGGTGGAACTCATAGCATAATCGCGCCATGAATACTGGACTATGGCACAAGAGTAAGTGCTTTGGGAGAAAATTTGCTTTAGCGAAATAATAATAATTGGCGGGCAAATGAAAGGCAGGGCATATTAAGTGAAGATATAAATATAAAAAATTACTAAAGTATAATTTACAGATTCAGGTATGATGTGGTGTAACTGTTCCATAATAACAGAAAGGTTAACTCTTGCAATTTTCTACTTAATATTATTAGTATTTCCACTTAATAGCATTAGTATTAAGTGGAAAATCGCAAGTGTTTTCACCTCTGTTATCTCACTAAAGGCTTTAATATGAAGAGTGGCTGTAATAATTATACCAACGATAATTCCGAGACCAGGTATTTTGAGGCAAGAGAACGGGCGGAGAAGTTTTGGAGGGCCTTGAGATAATGCGAGTGTTTTGCGGATGAGAATGTAGAGGGGAAATGGGCGGATAGGAAGAGTGGCGAGTAAGAGAGGAAGCTGCGAGGTGAATAAAGCAAAATTCGGAGAAGGAGATGATGCGAGGCTGTGGGCTACGGAATTTGTTGATGGGAATTAGATTATAATTGGGCAGGTGAGGGGGGGGGGAGGAGGAGAAAAGGCTTTTTGGTATACATGGATGGAGTATGGAAAGTTTTGAAGCACTGGAAATGGGAAATAATTTAGGACAAATTAGAGTTTAGACTGGAAGGAAGTCCACTTAGATATTTACAACTTGTAAAAGAATCAAGGGACTTTCTAAATCCTTTATTTATTCGGTAGATTGCCTATTATGATGGAGTTAGTTCAAAAAGATAGAGGCGAAGGAAAGATTTTAAGTAATGGAGGTGGAATCATCCGAAAATTTCCCTCGACACTGTCTCTTTTGTGTAAAATGTCACCCCTTTTGCGATGAATCGAAAGACCTTTCTTTCTCTGAATAGTTTCAACAGATGCCTTTCGGAGTGAAGGTCCGCTATTTCGATTTGTTCTCCCTTTCACTATCGGATTTTTGCCGGCAATTTATAGGTTTTGTGTCCCAAATGAATACCACTTAGAAAATAATTTTTTGGCACAATAATGTCAGTTTAAAAGGGGGTATTTAAATAGTGATATGAAATCGGGAAAAAGAAAATATAGAAAATGGAGCAAGGGGGTTACAGTGACGACAAGAAAAATGATCAACAGTGCCAAATATTTGTTTGTGTCTTTGTGACACCTTTGCATTCTAAAAAAAACAATGAAATTTGGAAAAAAATATACGACAAAGATGGGATTTGACTGATCTAATAAATGTATGATACCTTTTTAATTTTTTGAGTTCTCACGTTATGAAATAAATGACTGAAAATAAAATTGCCCAATATGTACTCATTTTTAGTGATAGAGCTAGTTGTCACCCGTTAGAAATCACTGGATTCTAGGCTTAAGCTTTCTGAAAATATTGATGTCCATTTGTGCCAGAATTTAATGCTTTCTCTGCCACCATAGAAGGTGACACTCACGTATTGATATTCGTTCAAAGCGAATAAACGACGTGTTACTATGCAAGAACGAAACAAACTTTCAAATTCGTTTGAAATTTGAAGATTCAAACCCAAAATGCGTTCTATGTCTCGAAAGAACAGACTTTGACTTTTATTAGATTTGTATTTGCAAAGCATGAATGATGTCATGATTTTAAAATACATTCCATTCGATAAAAGTATGATTAGCAAGTGATATTTATGATTTGATGAAAATCAGAGGCACCTAGCATTTTAGAATGGGGAACACGAAATTAGAACAGTTTTGATCGGAAATTATGTATTAGTGGAAGAATAGCATTCTGTCTAGCTATCTCTAAGTCTTTTAATTACTATCTCTAGACTTGAATAGTCGGTCTTAGTCTGGAGTTCTGCCCCCCTATCTCTAGTCGACCTTCCCTCGGTCGCTTCTCCTTCCCTCGTCCCGCGGGTGTCAACTCGATTGGCTCGCGAGGCTAATTGCGCGCAATATCCATCGGGCGTTTTGTCCTCGGGTGCAGCGTGAGGGAGGGGGAGGGGGAGGAACGACTCGGTTTGCAAAGGGAACCCATCCCCTTTTTATTGGGGCAATAATAATAGTTCACTCAAACTTTTACAATAGTTCACTAAGGAGCGTCCGATTTTTTTTGTTACCATCTATCGTGTCTACTCATCTATCCTATTGTGCTATCTTCGGGAATGACGAATGCGCTGTCACGTGACTCTGATCGCGCGAAAGTAAACGCATTTCGAAAAAGGCCGTGCCGTGGGGAAGAGGTGGTGTGGGCGGAGAGGGTTGTGGGGCGAGAATTGTCTGTCATGTTGGAAGGAAGCGACATTAGCGAAAGAAAGTGTTTCCGTGATTCCCCGTATGTCTGTATGCGTGCGTGCGTGCGGTCCCATGTCGCGGCGACTCGTCGGTCGTCTTCCTTGCCCACTCACAACTGATATTAGCTCTGACGCCGGGAAGCGTGCAATTGCCGAGAGAGAGAGACAGAGAAAGGGGTTCGGACGCCTCAATTCGCGTGTCTTGAAGTTTCACCGGAAGTTACTATTTAGATCGAGTGGGAAACTTTTTCGGAAACCCCGTCTCCAGACCACCTGTCGCAAGTAATAACGCATAACAGTCCGAATAAAAACACGGAAGCGTTTGAGAACGTTTCCTTTGAGATGGAGAATCATTCGTCATGCCATCATCCTTTGTATTCGCATTCGCATGTGATAGAGTTGCAAATAATTATTAAAGGATATATAGTTAATACAGGGAAAGGAACTGGCCCCCATACCCTGATGTGTGCATTTCACACGCCGTCGGGCTTCGTAGTGGGTGAATTCTACCATCACCTACCAAACCGACCTTCGGATTGATTACTGTCTTAATGGTTTATGGTTTTATATAGTTCATAGTTAGTTATTGCCATTAGTTCTTATACGCACGTATTGGAGGTTTTCAAGACAAACACTTGGCTTTAGTGCATACTCTGAGTTCAAATTCCCACCTTTTGATATCTGATATAAATTTATTTCCCGAAATAGTGTCCAGGGAATCACAAACAGCATACTTACTTTCTACGCCTATCGACTATTCTTCCATAATTCTTCTTTAGACAATATGATTCCTGTTGTAGGTCGAACTCTTTCATTCGGTTTCCGCTGAGTTGTTTTCCCGATGAATCGCAAGGGGTGGTGGTGGTGATATTTGAAGACTTAAACTGCTGAAACTAATATCATTAATATATATTGGGAACCAACAGATAATGTTGAACTTCCCAAGCAACATATTTCCATTAGTGATGATAAATACCTTTTTTAGAGGCTGGCCTTAATCGAGTGGACTTTTACTAGTTATTTTGACGGCAGAATATGTTTTTAGCAGTCATCGGTTTCACCCTGAGGTTTCTCTGAACTTCACGGTAAACCTTTGCCTGAAAACTGATTCGTAATTGGTATTTCAGATTTCATAACCCTCATCACTAGGGAACTTGTTTACATTGTTTAGACGCATATTTCCCAAAATCTTATGTTAAATGGACATTAGCTGACTTTCTGGTAAGTATTATAAATCACACATTTCAATTGCATATATTTTGTATTTCATGAAGGCTAGGCAGTATCTAAAAAGTACACGGAAAGCAAAAGATTAAAAAAATAGTTTCGGATATTCCAAAAGTTATGCGTACATTATTTTCTCTTTTCCTTCGATATTAGTTTTTAGGAAATGATAGTCCATTTGCAAAACATATCGAACATTTGTAGACCACGGAATATATTATTATATTGTACTATCATTAAAAAATTGGAGAAAATACGTTTTTTTAAAGATTATACATAAGTAGTAAGGACTTTTCATGACTCCTCCATTGAATTTAACTTGTGTTTTTAAAATGTTGAACGGAAAAATCATTTGTGCTTTCCAATAGCGAAAAATTAGTGGGTAGATGTAAAATAGATGGGTCTGGGGTTCAACACCAGCTTGATGCCTCTGAACTCGTCCACTTGGTAAAAGGTAATTTTCCGGATGCCTTGTTTTCTGACCTGCAGCCAGCTGAACAGGGAAAGAAAATCGCTCTTCCATCCTGGATTTATCATTTTCTCACGCTGTAATGTGAGATTCGCTGTAGTGATGTGAATCTGTATTTAATGAATGACTCAACCATCTCATCTATCGCCTTAGTATCGATAAGTGTGGTGGTATCCTTAAAGCCAAATGACATCGAACCACGGAATATTAAACCTAAATCGGCGATTTATAACTAAGAGAAGTGGACCAGCATGAGAATAAGTCGATTTAAATTAGTTATTCCCCTCTTCTCCATTGAGGCGTGTTGTTATTGTGTTGCTTTCATTTTTTCTAAGGATACCGCGCTTCAACTGGGGTCTTTATTTTCTTCTCTCTTTATTTTCAAAAACGAAAACATCTCGGTGAAGCGAGATAGGTCACTAAATACTATAGCTGCTCCTCGAAAACTTTGCAAACTTTTCCTCCCACCTCGTTTCGTCTTCTCTCTGAACTCCTTGCTGCGTTGGAGTTCATTGAATGCAATTTTCACTCAGTGACATTGGGTGGCGACGAAGTTTTGGAAGCAGGAAGTCTATTGGGAAAAGCATTCGGTAATTTAGCGGAGGGTCTGGGTTCAACTTTCGGTGACGTGTTTAGACACCCTAATTGTGATTTTATGGCTAACCGGAATTTAATGGGACACTATGTATATATTGGCGGCAAAGGGAAGCCATGGAAGATCAGATTGAAATGTAAATCTCACACACCGTAGGTCGGTCAAACGAGGGGAGGCTTGACCAATCTTTTGGTTTGAAGACTGTGATTTCATTGTCACTAGCATTTCATATGCTTCTATTTTATTGATTCTTATCATAGGCTACTTTGTGTTTGGTACTGCCTCGATCGGAACTTACGAAGTTCGCCGATTTATCCAGTAAACATTTTCTACTAAGTGGTGCGCTGCTAATTCAGTCATGTCCAAAGTCTCAATATCGCAGAGTATGAGCATAAATGAATGCATTTAAAGCCGAAAGGGTATCACCTGTTGTGAACAGCTGATGACTCGCTCAAAATATTCGTGAAAAAGTGAAATTTGGAAGCAATTTGAAAGAACTCATTAATCTGTTTTATTCTATTGTTTATAGGTCGAAACGTAATAAGAAATAATATTTCTTTAAACAAGCGGATCTTTTGGCGAGTTGGAATCCCAAGAAAGGAAAGAAAGAAGCGGAGTTGGCATTGAAATATGGCTGATGATGAGGTAACGATCTCCGTCGATACTTTGATTCATTTAGTTAATTATGCAAGTCTTGATTATGCCCTTGTCGCCCAATATTCTTTATTTTTTTTAGTTTCACCGGTTTCCACTTTGTTGCTAAAGGCGCACGAAATCCTATGGTTAAAATGTAAACCACAGTATCAAATGATCGATAGATGGATTGTCATCTTTATTTTGGGGCGAGATTGAAGCTATGGAGTCTCTTCTACCGCCCAACCCCTCGTCACACATTTACGAGACTAAACTTGCATGTACATTTCACAAATGTGCATTTATACCAATAAAATCAATGCATACAATATCTTAGGACTAACATACAGCAGCACAATACATTAGTTGCCTAGTTAATTAATAAGTCTAACACAAAATGTACGACATACACACATACAATACATACGAATGCTATACATACACATACCAATACATGCAAACAATAATTGTAAAAAATATTCCTGGTTATATTCACAATCGCCTATAGCTATGATGTTCCTGCGAAAGAAAAAGGAAGGACCTCTAAGTCTGTTTACAGCTGAATTTTTACTGGTTGGTTTGCTGGGAAATTAGTGATTCATGAAGTGCGCGTGTCTGCATCAGTCATAGCGTATGATAACTCATTCAACTGACGACATGACACTGTGACTGCAAATGACTGGTTGCATGTAGTTGTTCTTTGATGAGGGTTAATGAGTTTATGATTACCTTTGGTATTTAGTATATGTATCAAGTATATTGAAGTCATTGGTAAAATACTGAGGGGTTTTATAGTTTAGTATTTGATGGATTAAGGACAGCTTGTGGAGTGTCCCGCGAAAATCCATAAAAAAATAAATAAATAGCCTATTGAGTTTGTTAAAATATTCTGCAATGTGATCAGTAAATTTTAAATTGTAATTGAAGATTACGCATTAGTTAAAATGCCCTTTTGTAGTTTTGCCGACATCTCGATACGCTATGTCACCATAATCAAAGTGAGGAATAGTGAGAGAAGAAACCATCTGTTTTTTAATGCGATGGACATAATACACTGATATTTCCTAAGGGAGTGGAGCGATTCATCATAAGATTGTCAAAAGCGGGATTCGAACCCACGCCCAGAGAACTGGGCTGCGAGCTGAACTTGCGAGCCTCGGACCGTTCGGCCATCTTGACTTATTGATGGTAAAATTCAGATATTAGTCGGACCATTTTTAAATAATGTGCATTAAAAACATTATGCGTATTAAAAAATAAGTGCCAGCAATAAATTCAATATTGTAGCAAATTGCAAATAGTTGGCATGAAAATGTAGAAACCCGCCCTATATTACATAGGCTTTAAAAGTCGACTCGCCTCAGGCTAATCTTAGGGCAGTCTTTATTCCACGAATGGAAATGGGCCGTTTTTTCTCTGAATCATTTTCTTATATTTGTTTTCATTTGAGAAACATTCCGTTTTATTCTACGTCATCTTAGAATATTGCTTCCTCTGCATTTTGTGCTTGATTCCGACAAATTCGATAGATAAAAGGAATACTGCAGGTTTGAATCCAGAATTTGGGCAATGGAGCCATTACAAATGGTACTTATCTCAACATCATTCGGAATGTCAACTTCGACGTATGTCATACGCACCAACGCCCAAGCGAGCTAAATATGGATCACAACCAAGTGCGATGATGCTAATTGTCAGTTGAACTATTTGAACCGAATAGTTCGGATTAAACTAGCAAGCAGCGTACTTTACACTTACTGTTTGATTCGAAAATTGTTATATTAGTAATTTATTTAATTATTTATTGTGAATCGATGTATTGATGAATGGCTCGAAGATTTTAAAAGTGGTTTCTGCTTTTCTTCCACGGTGGATAGGGTTTGAAGGTAAAATGGAACCGATTGGCTTTCCAAGTTGAGTTTATTTGACGATCAATGCGATTAAAATCAAATACACTAAAACCACCATATCTAAGAGATTTAACCACCATATCTAAGAGATAAAACCACCATATCTTTAGATAAGGTCTTCCGATTTCAGAACTGTCTTGAGCTTTTCAAATAGAACTGCTGAATTTCTTACATGCTTCATAGGTTCAAGCACTTACTGCCGCCACTCCCGAATCAACTAAGTAAAGGTACAATATTTTTCGTAATTCGTTATTATGAAAATCCCACGTTTCCCATTCCGATATTTTATAACTCTATTATCAGAACTTCTCTAAACCTTAGACTACCCTAACTGGGTGCATTGTAATGGAATTTTACGATCCTGGCTGGGGGATTGGATTATAAAATTTAAGCCGCAGGCAAAACGCATTGAATATCATTTGTCCGTATTATCGTAAGCAACGCAACGCAAGCTAATAATTCAGAAGCGAGCTTCGTCATCAGACGAGTCGGCCGTCACACGTGACAAGGAGAGGCTGCAAATAAATGATTTAAAGACCCATGTCCCAAATTCTGAAATTGTAACTAATTAACGCCACCTAGCGCATGAACATTTGATTATTTTCCATTTTATGCTTAGTCTATCGCCAGTTTGTAACAGTGTAATTCTCGAATGATAAGTATTCTCTATCACCTTTTCTTAAAATTTTATTTTTTTGTACCAAAACACCGAAAAATCAAAACCCAGTTGTTGGATACGACGCTTCGCCCTTCTCATTAAGGCATACGTGCAATCAAAGTCTTCTTTGGGTCCAATCGTCGACTAGGAGTAAAGGGATTGGTTCGCGATTACAGAAAAGTAACGGAAAAAATCTATTCTAACTGTTATTATTTTCTTTGTGTTACTACCTTACGTCGCATTCGCTCTTTCCACATTCACTCTACGCCATTATCTGCTGGTTGTTGCGACGAATTTTATTGTTTTAAATTACAATTAATCCCTTTTTTCTTAGTATAATGGCTTTATCTTTATCATAAAATTATGTGTATCTTAATCAAATGGTTTTCTTCTCCTTATCTCGAAATTTCGCTGGACGAAAGGTGAAAGAATTATAATAATCCCCATATTCATCATTGCTATATCGCCTGGTTTTGATGGAAATTTCAAATAGATGCAGACAAATATTTTTTTCGGTATTACTCCAAGGCTTATTTTCCTCTTCGTCGTCGCTTCCCTCATATTTCTCCTATCAAATATTTTTTCGGAGGAATTTAAGTACAATGCAACAAATTCAAAACTCTAAAAATCTTTTCCTTGCTTCCCACCATTGTCAATGCTTATTTATCTTGTATGCATTCTCACTAAGCGTTGAAATTCGTTGCAATTTGTATTGCAAAACACGTTTCAAATATTTGGTTTAGTGGAAAGTTGTCAGATCACCACTTTACTGTTGGTCGGTAATTTTAACAGTCTACGAATATGACTAAATTTTTTATATGGGGGCAGCCCTTGGGCTGATCATTGATATTAGTATATTAAGAAGATAGATGAGAGATGGAAATGGAAGAATGTAAACTCAGAGTTAGGTCGAAGAAAGCACAAAGAGTTGAATAATACTCGTAAGCTGAGGCAGGAACCTAACGCGGCAAAAGAAGCGTGATGGAAGATGCAGTGCGAGGGAATGGAAGGTTTACGAAGGAAGGGTGAAATGAGTGAGCTGTACATGAGGTTGAGAGCGCTGTCAGGAAGTATTAAAGGGAAAATCCGTTCAAGTAATCAAAGACAAGTTCGAAAAATCAATAATTGATTCAGAAAAGATTTAAGAGAGACGAAAGGAATATATACAGGAATTATATGGTAAAGGAATTAGGCCAGAAAGCCTAAACACAGAGAATATTACGTAGATGGGAATAGCTTATTAAGTCCAGGAATGATGAGATAGAAATTTCATAGAGGGGATGTAAATCAAATAAGGCATTGAGGATAGATAACATACCCCCAGACTACTTAAAGGGTCTAGGAAAATGTGGGAGGAAGGGTGTTGATGGACTAGTTGGTAGCATTTATGAGTGAGGAATTTTGCCGGGAGATCAAGATCAGTGCTGATTCCCATCCCGTAATTGGGGAAGGCCTATTGAGACCTTTAAGAACAATAAATTAAATTTTTCGAATAATCGAACGTTATTTTTCCAGTATATTTCAAGCATTGCAGAGCACGATGAAAGTGAGTGTCGTAGGTATGGTATGAGAATGAAAGTTAACCAAACAAATATTATGCGGTTTTCCAGAAAGGGGAGCGCTAAGTTGAATATTAAATAGGAGTTCATAAACTAGAGCAGGTGGAACAGTTTACCAATCTGGGAAGTATGTTGGATCAAAATGGTTTTAGTAGTATTTACTTATTTATTTATCGTCTTTAATCAGAGCGAAATTGAGACTAGATAGTTCTTATTTTCAATTAACTCCTAGTAGGGATATGGGAAGAAATATTTTTATTTATTCATTTTAGTACCATGCTAGCCACCGCTAGGGTGTGTGGTAGTTGGTGAATACACGCCAGACTAATTTTGATGTCAGGCCAGACAATGTTATTCTGATCATATATCGTTCGTGGAGAAAAAGACATCTTAAATCTATCTGTTCTACATTTAATCTCTCCAATTTAATTGACATGATCTCTCCTACCGTAGTAGGATGGGGGTAATAATACATTTTCAACATCACTGCTATCTTTAATTTAACCTATTGAGTGATTCCCAGCCTAGCTGCAATATTTTGGATACGCTACTAAGTTTTACAAATCTATCTCCCCTACGCTGCGCGCGATTCAATTCGGCAATCAATCCTATTTCGTAAGGATCACAGATACTTTGCAGCATATTCTAAATGAGGCATAACTAGCAACAGCTAACATATCTCTTTGACCTTTTCATCACATTTACCCGATACTCTTCTAATAAATCCTAACTTTTTTTTAGCTTGACCACATACTCCCCGTTTTGTGTTTCGCTCAGGAGAGGTCGTGAGTGAGGGTAGCGCCGAGGTATTTCATGGAGTCTACACATTCCATTTCTGTGTTCCCAATGCAGTAGTAGTGTTTGGGAGGGAATTGCTTTTTTTCCAAAAATTTATCACAACGCACTTTTTTTTGGTTAAATTCTAATTTCTATGTGTCGCACCAGCGATGTATAGCATCAAGGTCATCTAATAAGGCTGCCGTGTCCTCAGGATCACGGATATACTATTGCATTGTCGGCCAATAAACGCATCCTACTAGTGATTACGGAGTCAATGTCGTCGAAGTAAAGTAGGAATTATAGAGGCCCGATAACACATCCCTGAGGAACACCTGAAGTAACTTCTACTGCATTTGAGCTAATTCAATCTATCACTACTCTTTGAACCCGACAATTCAAAAAGGAGTTTTTTATCTATGCCATATGTTTCTAGTTTTGCGAGTGGTTTACAATGAGATGCTTTGTCGAAGACTTTCTTTAAATCTAGAAAATCGCGTCAACTTCAACATTGCTCTCCCCTAGAGTAAGAATATCATGAACCCAAAGCGCAAGTTGTGTCTCGTAGGATCTACCTTTTCGGAAACCGTTCTGATTGTTCATTAATAACTCCTTATTATCTGGGTGTTTCACGATCGAACTAGCAACTATGTGTTCCAAAACCTTGCACGAAATGGAGGTGAGAGAAATAAGTCTGTAATTACTCGGTTCCTCCTCGTCTTCGTTTTTAAATAATGGTGTTACATTGGCCATTTTCCAATCTCTGGGAAACTTGTGATCTATCAGCGACTACTAAATATTATTGCCGGATACGGCGCAATCTCTGAAGCTAGATCCTTAAATATACGAGCGGGTCCGGAGGATTTATTAGGATTATTATTTTTCAGCAAACGTTCTATACCATTACATGTCTGTAGTCAGAGAAGCTTTAGCACGAAGGAGGAAAGAGATGGCCGGGAAAATAAGTAAGGATATTAAGAAAAGCCTATTTAAAACTTTGATATGGAGCGTGGTTTTATTCGGCGCGGAAACATGGTAATTGAAACAGAATGATTGGTGTAGATTTGAGGCTTCCGAAATGTGGGTGAAGATAAGAATGGAAAAGGGGAAATGGACGGAAAATAAAACAAACCAGGAAGTGCGAGGCATGGTGCGGGAGGATGGGGGATTGTTGAGAGAAATCCAAAGGAGGCAGGAGAGATGGATGCAGAGCGCTTTGATTGGCGATGGCATGTTAAATACTGTGTACCAACATATTTGACCCTTTACCTCCTATTTTTTTTACAGTTCAATGAATCTCGATCCATCGAGTCCAATGTCGTGCCAGAATTGGATGAAGCCAGCGTGGCACAGGATGAAGGATTGCAGAGAATCGCTTTGGCTGCTTGGCTGAGGCATGAAATGGAAACAGAAGGCTGTGGCCCCTCGCCCGTTGACGTGCATCCGAAATACAGCACTCCGCTCCCCCTGCCGCCCCTGTCCTGGACCAATTACCATCGGACGCCTTGCCTCATGAAAGTTACTAACACTGGAAGCACAGGTTAATATATGTATATGAACCACTATAGGAGACCTCGATTGTGATATTGATGTGCCATTCAACTCGCGAGATAAGTTTTAAAATAGAAGATTAATGAATTTAGTTCTACAGAAGCATGTGTATTGATTGATAAAATAACTCCTGCCATTCAGTTGTAGAAAAAAAAGCCAAGCATTTCTCGAATTCTAAAGCCTTTGGGTGTCTGGAGGATATTGTCTTCCTCTGATCACATAAGGTGAGCATTTTAAAATATAGGTATGTCACAACAAATTATCGTTCTTCATGGCACTAAAATGCCTCATTATAATCTAAAAAAAGCCATGAGCTCTGGTGACTATCTCTTCCTCTATGATCGGTAAATGTACGGGTGTACATTTTTTGCAAATTTAGTAATATATCATTTAAAAGTTGTCAAAAATAATAGTGGACGTGTTGGTAAATAGATAACTTCAAAAGACGAAAACAGTCTCTGATATAATGCGAGGAAAATAAACAAAATACGAAGATTAGAATGATATGAGTCGATGAGATAAATGAACGTGAGTGACTGACTTTTGCACGAAGTATCTCTATATTAATTGACAGTATGAGAGCCATAAAATTATTTTCTGAGGTAAAGATTAACTTAGAATGCAACAATTTCAACTCTTGGAATCCTGTTTAACTGTTAGACCTTGAAAGACACTAATATACCAGTGCTGTCCAGAAACTAACCTCCATTATACTATAAAAAAGAGATTGGAATAAATGCAGAAAATTTATTATTTTCATCTTAAAACTACTAAATACTTCTACTATTTTATGCCCAGGTATTCGCCATAAAGACTTCAATATTTTTGATATCTCTAAATTAGTCTTTTAATCCCTTCAGCATAAAATGCTGCCGTCTGAGATCGCAGCCAACCGATCTTGAACTTCCTCGTCGAGGCGAGCACAAAACATTCAGTAGCCTAGCTTTTTAGTCGTATTTCCATGCAACAGAGTCGTAGAAATCCGTGGAAAACTTCCTAAAGATTTCAGATATCGTAAAACGCCAGTTTTCTCGAAATTTTCGTCTATTTTCAGGTGTAGTTTATCGTTCACCACAGACGGTGGGCGGCCACTTCTATCATCATCATGGACATTTGTGTTCCCTCCTAAACGAACCGGCAACACTGACGCGCAACTTTTGTCACTCATCACATTTGGTCAGATGTTTCCGGATGGATGTCAGCAGCTTTGAAGTTTATTATCAGTAAAAACCTAATCACTCAACGAACTGTACATTTGGCAGGAAGTTCAATTCTTTTGTCCATTTTGATTCACTATTGTAAACAAACGACGAGCGGCGCGATCTTCCAACCACTGCAGCTCGAGGCGTACTGACGTACTGAGTACGTCAATGCAGCGACCATTCGGTTCTCTCCACCACTATTTCTCACTCAACACGAAAACGGAGGTTACTTTCTGAACAGCCCTCGTCTGTATTTCTAGATGAGCCCTAAAAATGTATTCCCACGATTGACAAGTTTACGATAGAAGTTGAAAGAGAAATATAAATAAATGCCGGTAAGTAAGACGAAAGCCCGTAAGGCCCACACGATTCTGTCGAGCTCCTTACCACAATCCCACGACACATCCATTTCCGTTTGAACCTGCCCTGGATGTTGCGGCCTCCCAGAATGTTGTGTACCTCCTAAAAAATGGATGCATTCATTTCACTGTTTACCTTTCAGTGATAGTCAGCGCCAAGTGGATGACGGAAAGGCCGTACTTGCTCGGCGGCCCCTTCCGAGGGAGTTATGTCTTCTCTCAGATCCATTTCCACTGGGGCGCCGGCAACGGCGAAGGAGCCGAGCATTCTATGATGGGAGAAAGGTCACTATTTCTTTAGATTTTCAAATTTTTATTTTATATTCTACAAGGATTCGATGTAAACACATAGGTACCGTGTAGAATAACGAAAATATCATCTCAGCGTTCTTTCATCACTAGGATGGACTGAATGCTATTTTATATTTGTTATCATTGTCATCGACCACATCCTTGTCAGAATGAGGAACAGATATCAAATTAAGCAGCAATGTAGGAACCACCTCGGCGCCGATATATAAGTGGCGATCACAACCAGATGGCCATAGAAAGCCGATCCGATATAAGATGAAGAAAGTGACACGGGAATCCAGAGGAAGCACGAAGAGACCGATGGAAAAGCAAGCAGGAGAAAATTTCCCCGCGACCATCATCAGAAAAAAGGAAGGAGGAAACGGGATGAGCGCCAAAGGACGATGGAAGGAAATAAAGAATATCATAGCCGAAGAATTGGATGAGTAATTGGGGAGTAAGACGGCGAAATCCAAGCTGCCATGGATAACAAACATGCCATATAAGAGACCTCATCGAGGCTAGAAGAAAAGACAAGGATCCAAGGAACGAAAATGAGGAAATCCTTGGTAAGAAGTTGCGGAACCAAGTTATACTAGGGGCAAGTAAATAAAAAACGCCATGATTTATATTGTTGCTCTCGGTACATAACATTAGTTTCACAAATACCATTTAATTATACCTGAATGATGGGCATTTTAATGTCGTACTTCGTTTTGTCACTGACCGGGTGCGAGGAAGATGACTCGAGTGGTGCAAAGGCTGGCATGCATAGATATCCTCCGGGAAATGCTTCAGAACTCCGAGGGATGAGAGTCCGAAAGCTATCCTATCCACGTGCGAAAGATTCACCAAACACCTTTTGGCCTTGCTCACGCCTTAGTGACCAGCCGCTGCGAAATTTAGCAGGGCTATTTCGAAACTAGCATGGAGGGGTCTTGGGGGTATATCGACCTTAAAGTTGGCCTCGGAACGATCATACAGCCTCCAACGATTTAGTAGTAGGTGATGGGCCTTACGTTTGACCTAAAATTCGTAAAACGTATGACTGGCAAGAGGAGTGGTCAAAAGTGTGGCCTTGAGAAATACAACTCATCGTAAAAACATGGTAGGAGAGCATAATTGAATGCAATGATCCATGATTCTTCATCTGTATGATAACTTTGGAACGGACAATTTCGAGAGACAGTCAGAATCCTTTTGAAGTGGATGACCATATGTTTAAGAGTATGTTTATAAGGTGTTTTGGCGCATATAAATCCGTCTCTTCATTACTGCAAAGCTTTGGATCCGAAGCTGAAGAGAAAAAATTTACAAAGCCTCAGCACTAACCGTCGAATGATTAACCCCTCAAGCCAGAACAGTTGGTATTTTAATGCTTGCCTCCCCCACTCGCGGTATTTAATTTTTCTAATCTCTCTCCCTGTTGCAGCATTGCTGAAAATAATTTATACCTTTTTAAATATTCATTCTAAAATTTTAACAAAAATTTACCTCATGTTAAATTTCTTATTCTATTTAGTAAAAAAATTACTAAAGTTATATTTTATATTTTCACTATTTTATTTGCCTTTGAGTTTCGAACCTCCGTTCTAAAAGTTCAGTTTTGTGTGAAATCATTCGAAACAATCCTCAAAATATATAGGCCTGTCATGCAAACTGGGCACCAGTACACTGTATCCCTCCTTCTACCTCGTGCGGAGCACACCTGACATCTTCTTTAAGACCTGGACTTCTTCCCGGTCG
The DNA here is from genome assembly GCF_022747635.1 of Hetaerina americana. Taxonomy (NCBI): domain Eukaryota; kingdom Metazoa; phylum Arthropoda; class Insecta; order Odonata; family Calopterygidae; genus Hetaerina; species Hetaerina americana. The sequence goes on from NW_027286874.1 coordinate 108,214,019, forward strand.
GCCACATCTTTTCAACCAAGTGCCTCTCAAAACCGAATCTTCCTCACTTGAACTTGCGCTATCACATCCAATGCTCACTTCTCTTTCTCCAGCCAAATGTTCAACTAAATTCTCCCAATTATCTTCACTCAAAAGAAGCTTATCCCTCTAGGAATCCATTATGTGGGTAATATACAAGGCTTTTTTACTTCTCTCATTCTCAAGAAAGAAATCTAGCAACTGAGACTATCGACCTATGGTGGTGAGGCCTTTTGCCCTTTCAACTGTTATAATGAAACAAAAAGAAAGAATGATACACGAATGGTTCCAGAGAAAATAGAGGGAGAGAACATAAAGCAATAAAGACAACAAAACCTGAGGACAAAGCGTAAATGCAAGCGCAAATGGCTTATCTCATAACGACAGACGTAATAGATTTATCTGCCTTTAAGAGTGCCTTTTCATGTAGCCGAAACAGAAAGATTAGGAAGACTCATTAGCTAAGAAGCCAAAGAAAACCACAGATAATTTTAAAATTCGATAGCGCCGCAGAAAAAAAATCAAAACCGAGAGAGCGGAGCGGGACGTACGGCGTACGTCGATACGCGGATAAGGCCTGCCGACTGCGACGTATCAAGTACCGAGAACCGGGCTGAGGGGTTAAGAGTTTTAAGGGGTGAATTTAGATTCATTTTAATATTAGCTATTTGTCTCTTGCAGCTTCGCCTTCAAATAAATGCAGTCCTTAATACCTTCTTAAGCAGATACGTCAATTATACGATGAAGAAGAGTACATAATAGGTAATCCTGGCACCTACAAACAGCCAATAAGTGCTAATGTTCATATAAATGGTACACATACATACATACACATACATACACATACATACACATACATACACATACATACACATACATACACATACATACACATACATACACATACATACACATACATACACATACATACACATACATACACATACATACACATACATACACATACATACACATACATACACATACATACACATACATACACATACATACACATACATACACATACATACACATACATACACATACATACACATACATACACATACATACACATACATACACATACATACACATACATACACATACATACACATACATACACATACATACACATACATACACATACATACACATACATACACATACATACACATACATACACATACATACACATACATACACATACATACACATACATACACATACATACACATACATACACATACATACACATACATACACATACATACACATACATACACATACATACACATACATACACATACATACACATACATACACATACATACACATACATACACATACATACACATACATACACATACATACACATACATACACATACATACACATACATACACATACATACACATACATACACATATATTGGAGGAAAAAGATAACGTCTGAATTGATTCTCGAAATCATTACACAAACTGTAGGAAGATGGGTTTTTCCCGTAATAAATGAGATAAAAGCCTTATCACCATAATTTATGCTTCACTAATTATGGATAAACGAATGCTTAGAAAGAAAAATTGCAACGATTTATCGCGGGTTCCTCGCCTTCTTCCACTGGTCCGTAAGTTACGCATAGTTTGCCAAACAATAATTCCTGCAGCTCTTGTCACTGTTTCTCTATTATTTAGATTGCACTATTTTATTATAGTACGTTATTTATATTATTTCTATTGTTTTTATTATTTTATTATTTTTTATTTTTTTTATTTTTATTATTTTTATTATTTTTATTGTTTTTATTATTTTTATTATTTTTATTATTTTTATTATTTTTATTATTTTTATTATTTTTATTATTTTTATTATTTTCATTATTTTTATTATTTTTATTATTTTTATTATTTTTATTATTTTTATTATTTTTATTATTTTTATTATTTTTATTATTTTTATTATTTTTATTATTTTTATTATTTTTATTATTTTTATTATTTTTATTATTTTTATTATTTTTATTATTTTTATTATTTTTATTATTTTTATTATTTTTATTATTTTTATTATTTTTATTATTTTTATTATTTTTATTATTTTTATTATTTTTATTATTTTTATTATTTTCATTATTTTTATTATTTTCATTATTCATTATTTTATTATTTGTCTATTATTTTAGATTGCAGGCCCTAAAATCACCTGGTGGCAAAATATTTCTTTTAAAACGCATACCCAACTCACAATAATCAACCAGAAGGTTGATTTGATTGGCGAGAGCTCACCTCGCATTAAGCCCTAAACGGTGAGGGAATTTTGCACACTAGTGTAGAGGGGGTTCCTTTGGTTCCTTTCCTTGTGCCACCCGCGAGGAAGACCTGGTACCCAGAAAATCACTCGGCTTGGGCAGAGGTGAGGGTGCCCAGAGGTGTCAATAGGAATCAAACTCTTCTTTTTTTAACTTCCTCGAAAAAAGTTAACTTTTATTGATGACTGAACGGGTCGGCGAAATGCTAAATAAAAAAACACTAAAAAATTGCATATTGATATATCTTGGAATGTTGTGACTAAACCAAAACTTGGTACCACCACGTTATCAACAGATGCCTTCCCCGAATGCCTCCACTTTTATTCTTTTTAATCCGCTGATATTTTAAACTATAGGCTACTATCTTCCCACTTCTTTCTTCCATTCTGTCTGGTCCCCTTGTGTTGACACGATCTCAAAAGTTACCTCACAATTCGATTGACGAAGCCAACGTAAGTAATTTGGACGATCTGATCTGGAAATAGTTCTCGCACATACGCCTGAAACTGATGTTTGGCTCAAAAGGCTTCAGATTCACCACCAACCACCCTCGATACTCAAAATTGCAGTCGACTTAATTTTTCTGCGGGACAAGCCTTACGTTGGGCCGAAGTTACGAGGGCCGTCCAAAAATAACCTCCGTTATGCTCTAAAAATACACTGAAAAAGATACAGAAAATTTATTATTTTCATCTCAAAGCTATACATCTCTTCAATTTTTGTATATATATTCGCTAAACATATACAAACTCATGCCATATCTCTGAACTAGTTTTCAAATTCCTTCAGTATAAAATTCTGCTGCCTGAGATTGTAGCAACCGATGGCAAAACCTTGAAGTTCCTCAAGACAATCACGCAACATGTAGCAGCCTGACTTTCCAGTCGTCAACAACATGCAACTAAGTCGTAGAAATGTGTGGAAAACTTTCTAAATACTCCAGATATCGTAAAACGCCAGTTTTCTCGAAATATTTCGTCAATTTTTGATGCAGTTCATTGTTCACCCTAGAAGGGCGGCCACTTCTGCCATCATCATTTGTGCTCACTCTTAAACAAACGAAAACACTGACGCGCGCAACTCTGGTCACTTATCACATTCGGTCCACAAATTTCCCCGCGAATGTCAGCAGCTTTGAAGTTTTTTTATCAGTAAAAACCTTATCACTGAACGAACTTCACAAATGGTGAGAATTTCAATTGTCTTGTTCATTTAAATTCACTATTTTGATCACCAAACGACGAGCGGCGCGACCTTCCAACCACTGCAGTTCGAGGCGTACTGACCTACCTCGTGCGCGTCAATATAGTGACCATTCTGCTCCCTTCATTTCTTCTCACGCTACACGAAAACGGAGGTGAAATACTGAACAGCCCTCGTGCATTAACATGGCCTTGAATGTCAGAATAACCCTGCAGCACCGACTGCAGGGCGATCCCCGGGATGCGATGAGCAGCTAATTTCAGCTGCTCGTGAAGGATCTCGAAGCGGGAAGTGGACGGCTTTGAAGCCGCGAGCGTGATTGGTTCCCGCGCACTCGAGACAATAGGTTTAAAGACATCTTTCACAGGAAACACAGCCTTCCTTATTCAAAACCCAACCCCTACGGAATCCCGATCAAATGCCTTGACACGGTTAAATCCCTGCTAATCCGTCCACATCGACGGATGACTCCTCTAAGAGCTAATGTCGCGGAATTTCCCAAAGTTCTTGGCACATTCTTGGCAAATCAATAAAAATATTTGGCTGGGCTGTCTAATCAGCTGGGTTGCGATGCTTCTCAGCAGCTGACTTTGATTCAGATTTTAGATCGGCTACTGATATTGCTTTTGAAATGAATGCATTTCCTTCTATGCAGTTTCCCGTTCGAGATGCACGTGGCACACTTCAAAACCACGTACAAGAACCAAGAAAGAGCGCTAAGAGAGGCTGATGGAACGGCAATTGTTGGATATTTGTTCATGGTAAGGTATTATTTTTTAATCGGTCAATTCACGTCGATGTTGGGCAAGGCGAGAGAGAAGCTCTGTTGCGGGGTGAATACTCGCATCCCTCTTCGGGAAATTCATCTCATGTGTCGAATGAAATATGAGGTGAAGTTTACAAAAGTTTAAAGCTTAAAGTTAAGGAAGCTCTTAGATTTGCCTCATTTCGGGGATTTGATATTCGTCTGCCTCATTCCCTCTTCTTCATGAGCGTCGCTATTTGAAATAACTTAAGGGGTTTGCGTTAGAGAATTATCTTGAAATTCATTCCACATGACGAATTGAAAAGTGTTCCTCTCAATCAACCCCGTTTTTGTGTGTGCCGGCTATCATGTTGTCCTAGTAATTCCATTTTATTATTTTTTTAAGGTATTTTACATACTGGAAATAGCGAAAGTAAAGCTTCCTCGCATAAGATAAGTATCATTAGAATGAAAATAAGGCAAAGAAAATGAACAGGGTCTGTCCCAAAAATAGGTAGAACGATTTTTTTTGTCGCCAATGCAGATGGCTGGATTGGGGTCATTTGTGATGGGAAATGTAATGGGAGATGTTGGCAACGCAACGCGACCCACGTCAGTTATCTGTGTGCATTTATAGTGCGCGGATTGCTGCTAGACTGGATCCCTGTTCGACGGTCACGTCACGAATTCACGATGCCACTTTACAGGGAGCTATGATATGCGATGAAATTGTGCATCAAGCCTGGAAAACTGGGTTTGGAGACCATGACCATGGTTAAGAATGCTTATGGCGATGGAGAAATGTCCCAAGTGAAGGTTTTCTTCTTGCACAGGATGTTCTGGGAGGGTAACGAGGAGTTTGACGATGAGGAATGCCCTGGACACATACATCAACAACACAGTGTGATGAAAATGTGCAAAAAGTGAGGCACATGGTCAACTCTGTTTGACCCCCAAGTGTCAAGATGTTACCAGGGGATCGTATTATTCAGAAAACCACAGTGCATTGCATTCTTACAGAAGATTTAGCCATGAGAAAGGTGTGCCAAGATGGTCCCTAAGGAGCCGTCTGAAGACTGTTTGTGTGACGACCTTGCCTTGCACTTCTTCGACCACCGTGAAAGTGACCCGAATATTTTGGAATAGGTGGATTTACTGGTGACGAGGCATAGCTCTTTGAGTACGACTCAAGTATAACCCCTTAGAGTACCATTTTGGACCACTGGATTATGTCAAAGAGGCCATGACGAGGTGCCAGAACGAGGGTCCTGTTGTTGCCTAACAGGAAGCATACCACACCTGGCGGAGACACTGGCATTAGTGTGTCGATATATAAGGGTGTGTTTATGAAAATTCTAGCAATTTGTACTTTGATCTGCAATAAATGTTTTCCCCAGATGTATTCTACTTATATTTGGGACATTTCTTGTGTGAGTTACCTTTCAAAAAACTCAACGGTAATGAAACTGGCAATATATATAGTTTCTATGCCCAACACAATTACGCTTGTTTTTTCTTCGAAAACTCTTCCGTGCTATGAAAGTCCGCTATATAGCGTATACGCTTATACTTCCAAGCCGCGAAAACGTTACTTTACCCTGAAAAGTTACCCAACCTTACTGAATACGTTTTTAAATTATGAAATGATTTTTTTCACATTAGACTTTAGAAATGTATAAACCCTTAACCAATAACTTTCAAATTCCAAAGAAACTGCGAAGACGCCAAAGAGGACGCCTCGGTAGCTTAAGTGGCTAAAGCACTCGACCGGATATTGAGGGATCTGGGTTCGAATCCCAGTCAAGGCGAATGATTTTTACACTCTGAAATTGTTGCATTGCAATAACTTTCAATCGAGTTTGAGCATAGATTACTACGCGTTCAGTCAGCTGACCCGGCGATTGTCTCAATACTCCCTATCGTCCCCATTGCCCTGACAATTGCGAAACGTACATAATGCAAATCAGGATCATTATGTAGATTATTGAATTGATTTTAATACTTGAATTGATTAAATACGTAAGATCTGTTTTCTTTGCCCGTTAGTACTCGACGCATCATTTATTATAAAATCAATAAAAATGTTTGTGTTTTCTTTGTTGGATTGGGTACTTTTGGGATTCTCGTATTCGATTTAACGTTTGTATGGCATTCGTGAAGGGTTGAAAATGTCAAATAAAGTGTCTCTCGTGCTCTCATCGCCAGTGTTTACAGGGAATGCAAAATAACGAAATTCTTTATCTTTTTTGTCATTCTTCACTTGAGGATAAAATGCTTCTATTGATGTTGCCATGTTCAGCAACGAAACCCACGAGGACGTAAATAGGAGTCGCGTTCGTCTTTTTTTAGAATGAGAAAATTATTTTATCGAGAACTCCACGGGCCCTTTTGTTCGTGGCACTTTCATGATTACCTTTGGAGTTGCCATTGTATTTCGATCCCGAGTTTCGTTGAACCACCCTATTAGCAGCATGCCTTGGAAATGGAAATGCATTATCCTCCGGCGTAACGCTGCGCTTGGCGGGGTTTCCCTGCTCATCTTCCACTCCACCACGCTCCTCTTTAATAAACCGCTTTAACCCGCCCTGGATAATTCTGTTTTCATAATGTATGGTAAGAGGAAATGTTGAACTTTCAGGAAAGGACGCACCCCTACGCATCCATATGCACGTTCAACCGTTATCTTTAGTGTATATAGGGGGAAAAGGATTCTGTGTCAAAAGTGGTCTGGGGTGTAATCACCCCCTGCCCCACCCCCTGGAGGCTTGCAGGGTACCATGTGCGTAAATGTAATATAGTACGATGGTAGGCTGAAAAGTAATGCACACATGCTTGTAGACCTCAAACAAAATGACCTTCAGAAGCACTTCTGGTGGCAGGTGGAAGTAACATCCCCCCTTAACACAAATGCGCAAGTTTGAGGTCGTTAGATTCATCCAGTGTATTTTGAGAAGCGGAAGTATGGAGACGTGTTCTAGTGCTATGTCAAACGCAAGTTAAACAGTGTGACTTAAAAAGCGACACCTACTGAAATTCATCGTCGTTTAAAGGCTGTTATTGATGAGTACGCTGTTGATAGATCTACTGTAAATTGATCGGTAGTAAAATTTCGTGGTTGCGAGCCTGGAAAAGCCATAATAGTGATGAAACAAGCAGCGGACGTCCGATCACTAGCTTTGATTCAAAATGACGGGCGAATCACTCAAAAGTGTATCGCAAACCATACTAGAATAGCAAAGGAACGTGTTGGCTTCATTATTGATCAATTGGGATACCGTAGATTTGTGCACGATGGGTACCACACCGTATCATAGAGGGGAACAAACAAAACCCTACTTATCATCTCGATCTTGCGCCTTGCGATTTTCATTTTTTTCCTCAACTCAAGAGAGATCTCAAGGGTAATCATTACACCTCGGACGATGATGTGAAGGCAGCTCTCAAGTCCTGGATTCGAGAAAAGTCGGAAGAGTGTTTCAGTGACGGAATCAAAAAACTTGTTACACGTTGGGAGAAATGTGTTAGCCTCAACGGTGATTATATTGCAAAATAAATACTAAATGATTTTGAAACCTAAGAATTGTACTTAAATGTACTTTAGTGTACCGATACTTACGATTTTTGTTCGCACTCTACAAGCACGTGGGCATTACTTTTCAGCCTACCCTCGTACTATTGGCACTGATTGCTCCGCATCGCGGTACTAACAATGAAATAAACTGCTTCCGGCTTCAATTCGTGGAAATATTATTCTAATTACTACTTTTCTAAAGAATTAGAAATGAATGGTTCAACCCGTTTATATGGATTAAGGCATAATCAGGCCTAATGATTCCGCTTTTCCCCATCGGTTTTCGATTCTATGGAAAAGAACGTATTATAATAATATGAAAACCGTAATGACAATGTGATAGTTTGAACCGCAAGGCAACTGACCTTAAGATTAGATCTGCGGGCAGGGTTATTTTATTTATTTATTTATTTTATTTATTCAGTATAAGTCCGAAAACAGCGCATTCTGGCCTTTACATCGAACTATTAACAACGATAACAATTATAACATTTACAAACACCCAAGCCCTAGGTGGAGAAAAACTCACCCAGGCGGGAATCGAACCCGCGACCCTTGGAATGGCAGACGAGGACGTTACCCCGCCGCCACCGGGGTCGGCAAAGAGAAGACGTCGGTTGAAAGAGAGACAGCATTTATCATTTTTCGGTGACGAAGGATTATTTGAGTTTTATTTCAGCGAAGGGTAAACACTTTTTCAGCTGGATTCGGAGGACAATACGGATTTGAATCCCATACTCCGGGCGCTTCCTCACGTGAAGGAGCCGAGGACTTCCATTGACCTTCCACCCATGGCGTTGGCAAGCGTGGGAGTGAAGGCGTTCGAAGACGACTATTTCTTCTACTACGGCTCGAAGGAGGTGTCGAACCAGCACTGCCCCGTGATGTGGATCATTTGGCCCAACCCACTGCGAATATCAAGCAGCCAAGTCAGTAAGCGTTCGTCGCGTTGAACCTTCGGTCGCGCTTGATCATTCATCAAACTCAATGGAAGCTCATTTATGAGGTTGGTCCGAAAATTATCCGACCTGTGTTCATATGTCCGCATTGGTGCTATTCTTCGTCATCCGGGCCGTGGCATCCTTCCTTGGAAGTAGTAGTCCCCGTTAGATTGAAACACACGCTTTCCCAGCGGTGCTTCCACATCTTAAAGCAGTCCTCGAACGCAGATTTTGAAATGGCCTTCAGCTCGCGCATCGCATTTCTCTGAATCGTCGAACCGCTTTCCTTTGAGCGCCTTTTTTTTCAATTTCGGGAACATCCAAAAGTCGCAGGGAGCAATGTTTCAGGATTGTAGAGAGGCTGGCGAAGCTGTACAATGTAGTGCTTCGCCAAAAATTGCTTCACAAGGTTCGATGAATGCGCTGGCGCGTTATCGTGGTGAAAAAGCCAGTCACCGCTTGACGAGAGACGCGGTCGTTTTCTTCGGACGGCATCACATAACATCACGCAATCTTTCCAGAACTCCAATGTAATATTCTGTGTTGATCTTCTGACCTCTTGGAGCAAATTCATAGAGTACAACACACAATTTAAAAAAATATTTAAAAAAAGAAACGCAGGTCGGATACTTTTCGGACATACTTCCTTTATGGAGTCATCCCAAACCGGTTTTTCTCATCTGCTGCTCCAATAAAACGCAAATGGGAAGTGAGTGTATAGCATGCTAAAAGTAGGCAAACATGCTGAATGTGAACAGATATATTCGAGTATCGTGTGTTTGCTCGTGATGAAGTATTGACGGATGCTTCTGCGCAACAATGAGGTTGAAGGTTGAGCAAATACTGATGAAGAGTGATCCATACTGCAATATTTATATTCATTAATATAAACTCGATAGTAAGTAATCGGAAAGGTATTCAGTTGAAGTAGACTTTTTGTATTTGTTGGTTTAATGCATTATTCTTGGATGTGATCCCTGTTTTTTTGTCTTCGGAATCCACGCAAGCCAGTAGACTACGACATATTGGAATCCAAACTAGTTCCTTCGCTTACGTTAAATAGAACGGGGCGCGAGCCGTTGATCCCAAAACGATTGAGCGAAATGACAGGGAAAAACGTTGGGAAGTTTTAATCGTATCGCGATGATTTTCAACGACTCTCATTGCTTTACCCGGCAAATGCCAATTTGGAAATCGGAGAAAGGAAGTAATGGTAAACCTGAGAGTTAAATTACCAACGTAGTGGATGTAAACCAACGAAATACGAATGTAAAATTTAAATGCGCGCGCTCGCCCTGACGTTTCGTGTGGGATATCGGGCGTGAGTGTCGTGGGGGGCGGGGGAGGAGTCGGTGTGGGAGGAGGGAGTGAAGGGTGGGAACGGGAACAGAAGGGGGGAGGGAAAAGGGAGCGTGATCAAAGTGGATTCGTGAGAGGGGAGGCGAGTGGAAGAACATGGGCTTGGAGCCTGATTCGGAATTGAGGAACTTTGATATTTGGCATTATTTTAGTGCCCTTCAAGCCACCGCTAGAGTGCGTGGTAGGGGTTGGTTATACAGCAGACTATTTTGACCCGGATATCACCCTACCGCGGTTGGACAATGTTATTCTGATCCCTTATCATTCGTGGAAAAAATGACATCTTAAACCTATCTGTTCTGCGCTTAATCTCTTTAATTTTATTGGCATGATCTCTCCTACCGTAGTAAGATGGGGATAATAATGCATTTTCAGCATCCCTGCTAAAGAGACCTTCTAATTTATGCAACAGATTTAATCTGTAATTTAATCTTTGCTCCATCAAGGGATTCCCAGCCTAGCTGCTCTAATATTTTTGATACGTAACTAAGTTTCAATGTTATGCTGTCTTGGAAAAAACAATTCTGCGGGTTAATCGTAGGGAATGTTTACACTGTCGTGGACCATTGCAAGATGTTTGCAAGATTGAATATACGCGCTTGCTTAGTGTTGACCAGAGCGACTACTTCAAAGACCTTCGATTTGGATGAGAACATTTTTAGGTTGAAATCTACAATAACTGCACTGAATATTTGGTTGAGTCGTCCGCAGGACATAATTCCCCTTATAGTTCGTAAAACGGGTCGCAAAATTATGTTTCGCCTCTCTTTTCTTCGAGTGATTCTTTGCATTCATGATGCGTTTTCTTTCCTCCTTTAAAAAACCTACTAATTCACCCCTTCACCTGCGTACCAATTCATCTTTCTCCGCTGATATGATCAGATCAACCCTAGTTCTTCACGCTATTACCGAAAGGTTGACTTATTATTCACGGACGAGAGGGAGTCCCTCAATGGTATGCAAACAATTTTAACCCCTCCCTTGTCAATCGCTCAATGCCTTCGAAATGAATTAACCCAATTCTACCTTTGAAAAATCATTTCATGTGATTCGATGTTTCTGCATTTTCCGTGCATTTTTTTGACCAATGAACGCAAGCATGCGCCAGCCGGCAAGACCCTCTAACATTTGTCGTGTCATTTTTGTCAACAGGTTTGTCTTTTCAGAGAAATACTTTCCAAGTCGGGGGATGCTATTGAAAGGAATTTCCGCCCACCAAGACTGGCTGAAGAGAGCAAATGTATGTATTTCATCTATGGAGGACCAATTATTCCGGAGATCGCCATGAGCGACGAGAAGGAGCGTCGAAGGCGGAGAAGTCAATCAAGAAGGAAGGCCAAAGACTCGATCGCGTCGCCAAAGATGAGACCCGGTGCAGAAGCGAAGCAAATCGGCGAAAAGTCTCCGAGCGAAGGGGAAATGGCGTTGGGGGGAGAATTAAGTCGATAAACAGGCAGGCGTACGTGTGACCATGCAATTAGTGGAGCACACACATGCATTCATACATATACATGTACATATATATATATATATATATATATATATATATATATATATATATATATATATATAGTACAATGCACAGTAACACACAATATAGAAACACAAAAAAAGAACACTCACACGTATTTTCTTGATATTTCGACGGAAACAATCCGTCTTCCTCTGAAGATGTAGAAGTAATGCATTACTTCTACATCTTCAGAGGAAGACGGATTGTTTCCGTCGAAATATCAAGAAAATACGTGTGAGTGTTCTTTTTTTGTGTTTCTATATTGTGTGTTACTGTGTATTGTACTATTCGGCACTTCCGTGTTACGTCTACGAAAGTATATATATATATATATATATATATATATATATATATATATATATATATATATATATATATATATATATATATATATATTATATATATATATATATTATATATATATATATATTCCCTAATAAATAAATAAATATATATATATATTTATAAATGCTTACAGGAAAGTCTCACGGATGTGAATTCGTAATAATATACACCAATATAGCACTAGCGAACAGAAACACACAAAACAGAAACTCACACGTGTTCCGAATTTCCGATGGCGCTGCCACGTTTCTCAAGGGAGAGAAGGTGCTCAACCTTCCTTGGGAGACCCATATGTGTGAGTTTCATTTTGTGTGTTTGTATGCGCTAGTGCATTCTTGGTATACATTATTATTCACATCCGTGAGACGTCCACATAAGTTATATATATATATATATATATATATATATATATATATATATATATATATATATATATATATATATATATATATATATACCTTCTTCCCTAATAAATATTTGGCATGCCGTTGGAGATTTCATTTTCGGTATTGATGAGCGTTTTATTTTCCTGGGTCTGATTCGTTGAATCGATTTCAATTTGGTATCAATTAAATTATGTGCCAGTGTGGTCGGGGGTAGGCGTAAAGAAGACATGCTCACATATATACATAATACACGTCTCTTATGTATATATGTTGAATTTGAAACAGTACACTAAACAGTACTCCCTCAATTTGCCCACATACGCCAACCCTTTGCTCGTGACCTAGTTTAGGATCCAGGGCCCACCGAAGGTAACATCGACACTAAACTGAACCTGGCCCACGACAATACTCGTCCTTTCGAGCAGACTTTCCGTATATCCAACAACATATCCTAAAAGAGCACACTTTTCTATATGAAATTAGTACAGTTCACCCAAAACTACTACCTCTATTGGCCTGTCTACGCATACACTACGCTCATGTCGTATCATAGGACTCAGGGTACACTTTTCGCGACGTGAGTCATCTTTTCAATCAGAATTCACCAAGTACTAGGACATATTTTCTAAAGTAGAACATTGTCATCCTTGAGACAGTACATTAGATAGTATCCTTTGAATTTGTGGAAAGTATGTCGATGAAAATGTGATGGAGACCTGCTATTGTTCTTTAGTAGGAAGACCCTACTGGGTATGCAGCGAGTATATGGGCCAGTCTCAAAAAACATCCACTGCGGATTTGAGCATGTTACAGAATAGGTCCGACAGACACATTGAGGAATTCCTATGTGGATCAATGAATTTTTTTGGAAATTTTGGTTTTTTGGGGAAGTGTGTGTAAAGGTTCACATCCGAATATGACTATACCGCGGTCAGTTTATGTTATTTTAGATCCCTTATCGCTTGTGGAAAAAATGACATCTTAAATCTATCTGTTCTAGACTTAATCTCTCCAATTTTACTGGCATTATCTCTCCTACCAAGGTACGATGGAGCTAATAACACATTTTCAACATCACTGCTAAACAGACGTTCTCCCTTTTTATGCAAGGGATTTAATCTGTAATTTAACCTTCAATGCGTGAGTGATTCCCAGCTTAATCCTGGTAGTTCCTTTTTTTGGCCCCAGAATTATTCTAGATCTTCTTAAACTTCTTCCTTCCTTATTCTTCTACATTAAACATATGCTTAATGGGCACTAAAACTTCATCCCAGGTAACTATGTGAGTTGATCAGGATTAAACTTATAAATGGGCGTAGTCATTAATTTTTGGAAAAGAGCAATTCCCACCCGAACGCCTACTGCATCGGAAACACCGCAATGGAATGTGTAGACTTAATTAAATACCTAGGCATTACCCTCACTCACGACCTCTCTCCTGGATGAAACACAAACGTGGAATATGTGGACAAGCTAACAAAAAAGTAGGATTCATTAGAAGAGTACAGAGTAAATGTGATGGAAAGGTCCAAGATAACTGTTATCTTCATCATGGTTAGAATTAATTTAAAATACGCTGCAAGCGTATGGGATCCTCCTCACGAAGTTGGATTAGTTGTCGAATTGGATCGCGTGCAGCGGAGTGGAGCTAGATTTTTAAAACGTTGTCGTGATAATCCTACATGCCTAAATACATACTCGTGGTATTGTATGCAAAGTAATAGAGCAGCTAGGCTAGGAATCATTTAATGGAGCGACGATTAGATCACAGAAATGAAGTTCTTGCATAAATTGAAAGGATATTTCTTTAGCAGTGACATTGAAACTGTATTATTACCCCAACCATGTTTAGAGAAATTAAGTGTAGAACAGATAAATTTAAGCTGTTACTTTTTCCATGGACAACAAGGGATCAGAATAACGTTACTGTAAATTGTGATGATAATACTTTTGTATAATTAATGTGAATCAAAATAATTGTCTAAATGATGTAAACCTAAGAATAGGTAAAGGCAATATGTCTTATCTTATCTCATGGTAGGTATATGGCATTTTTGAATTTATGCGATACATCGATACAATCGACTTAAAGATTCAATTAACAGGAATACAAATTGGAAGAGGTAAGTTCCAAATTTATCACCTCATCCAGCAAACAAATGGACTGGCAATATATTCTGTCTTATTTGAATAGTCTTTGACATAATTATATAGTGCAGCACAGAGGTAATGTACAATTTACAAATGTCTAGGAATATATGACAATCATATTAGGAGATCCATTTCAAGAGATAGCTTAATACACATAAGAAAATGAAGCAATGGTACTCCTAAACACAGCTCTATCCATGATAAACCTTTGAATATAGCGCAACATCAAAATAATACTTCAACCTAAATCATGTCTTAAAACCATAGCCATAAATGAAAAAGTTCTCCGAAAAGTGTCTGTTATTCTTCACGGACACCCAATTATAATAAATACGATGATTGGGGGCCAAGTGAAAGAATTTACACATTGGGTTGCAAATTTCCATCTGCAAAAATCCACTTAAACGATTTTGATAGAAGAAAGCAAATGACAATCTTGAAGCATGAAGGTAGATCCAGTCGAAATAAAAAAAGAATTACTGCTACAAGGTTATCAATTATAGGATTGGATTATTGTTCTAATTCATCAGGAGATTAATGTATGGTTTAAAAAATTACAACGAACACCAAAGCCTTAGAGATAACCCTGATGAGGCAGTGAACTTTGATCACCATCGACTTATGAATTCAAGTACTTAATAAAAATTCAAGTACTTCAGCAAGATTGGTCGCCTTTCCCTCATGAGAAGATTTAGGTTTGGTTGAGCAGGCAGGTGCCTGAATGAATATAATGACTTTACTTTCTGGCAAAGAGAGCCCAGTGATAGTTGGATGCATGGAGGAAACTTCTCGGGATCCACAGAATAAAGGAGGGATGGGAAAATCCAAAATCCTAGAAAAAATCTAATGAATAACATGAACAGTCATTATTAACATACTATAACATCTGGAAAATCTCCAAGGAACATTCTCCTCTCTCTGATTTCTCAAGGAAGTCAGTCTCTTCTCTCATCCATTGCCTTGGTGGCTTTTATTATATATATAGTCCCCCTTCCACATTTGTTGTCACCCAGTCGCTATTCCCTTTGAATTTTTCAGCAAGTCCTTGAACAATCAAATACGAGGCCTCTATTTGTGGGTAAATAGTAGATCAGTGAATGGTTGCTACTTGATTATTTTTCATCTTAAATGTCAAGTTTCACCCACTGGATTTGCTCACTTCACAAATTATTGCTCATCAAAAGTTGAGAGCAAGTCCCAGGAGGACAGAGTTAAATATACAGCAAAACAACTGTGAATACTTTTTGTACTTAACACCTGCAAAAAGAAAAGGAGAGCATGTCCCTTTCAATTTGGAAATTAGAAAAATATGAGGGACATTACATTTATCTGCTCAAGTTAATTTAACCCCAGGATTTGAATGATAATTAGCCATTTTAATTTGGAAAGTGAACTACACCTTGAACTGAAGATGTAAATGGGACTATTCACATTACACTAGGTAAATGAGGCTTCCAAATTTCATTGACTAAAAAGTATGTAATTTTTTATTTATGTCATGCGATTAGTCGAATTAAAGTAGATTCAGTGATAGTGGACCAATTCAGTAAATATGACAAAATATGTATATTTTAAGAAAATATCAAAATTGCTAGAAATTGATTATAAAATAACAAATTAGCACCTGTATTAGTGAGTAATAAATGAAATTGCAATGAAATATGCATAAAATTCGGAGGAAAGGGTTTGAGGGTGCTCAGAGCTCCAATCACATCACAACTACCTTGAGCAAAACTGGTACATACCTGTAGGACATGCAGTGCTGCTCAGGAGAAGCTTATGTAATTGTGAAAGACACTGTTTAAAGCACAAATATAAGAAACAAGTTTTTTCTCATTAAATACTGGGAAAACTTATGTAATGTTAATGCTATTTTTTATAAGATTCAAGAGATATTATTGATAGCACAAAGATTATTTTCATACAAGAGACTACATATGAAAGTCCAACACTACATTGAAAAATCATAATATGCATTAGCCATACTATCAAACAAATTCATTGCTCATTTTAGGTTACTACCAACCAAAAACCTTTGCAGTTCATTATTGATTGTAAACATGGAAATCCACATTCATCTCCAAGATACTGTACTTCAATGTTTTTAGACAATACAGGAATACATGAGATCTCCTTCCAACACTTGGGAGATAAGGTATTCTGAACTAAGTTGCAGTAAAATCAATTTGAAAGAAACAGAATTTTTCTTCCCCCTGAAGAAAATTAATAAATTTAACTCTTAGTTCAATATTTAATCTCTTTCAAGTGCATGAGGATCAATTGTGAAATCATCTTCAAACGGGATTGTTGATATGAACATTAAATGAGGAGTTTCATGTGTACCTTGATTGGACGCCTCTTGGTTTGTGTCTTCTTTGGACACCTCCAAAAAACAATGCCATATTTACTTTTAAAACCTTTCTGCATGCATATTCTTTCAACTCTCCCGAGCCCTTTTAATATGCTTCCGGATAACTTATGATAATCTAAGGATTAACTCATTACTAATTTATGATATTCAATACTAAGATTACAAAAAGGGCATAGTAGCAGCAGTACGACTTCACTATTGAAAATATTTTAACAATTGGAGCTGGACAGACCTATCTTTGAAGATTTCACACATTTTAGTTAACCATGGTAGTATAAGTATGTATAGTATGTACGAGGGCGGTTCAATAAGTACCCGTGTTAGAAATGAAGAAACCATTTTTTTTCAAAAACATTTCTTTTATTTTTCAACATAGTCCCCTTTTAAAAATATACACTTCTCTCAACGTTCCGACCATTTTTTTAACCCCTCCAAAAAATAGGATACGTCGAACTCTCCAAAATACGTCTCTGTATCGGCGATAACTTCCTCGCTTGAGCTAAATTTTTTCCTGCGAGCCATTTCTTCATGTTAGGGAATAGGAAAAAGTCGCAGGGAGCCAGATCGGGTGAATACGGGGGGTGTTTGAAAATCTAGGGGGGAATTGCACCCATTCAAGAGAAGACAGCGAAATAAATAAGGAGAATGCTGAAATTGTTACTGCCTTTCCGAAGAGGAGGACGGGTCAGTTACAGCGATGGATTCCCGAAAGGAATCTTTCCGATCAGCTGATGACAAGTTCACGAGAGTCAAACGCTTGGCTGATCCGAAACCTCCCTCTACTGATTTGAAGAACTCGACATGCTCCTCTCTTTTGTTTCCCAGTTCATCGATACATCCTCGAAATTAAAAATGTGGGGACGAATGTAAAATATGGATCGTGATGTTTGCTGATGATTCCCACTTGTTCTCCCTCGCAGAAGATCACGCATTTATCTGCAAACCGTTGCCGTAGCAATTTTCTAAATCCACTTGGGAGAGAGTTCTGCTTCAGGTTGGATATCGTTAAACAGAGAAGGAAGAATTTCGACCGTCATTTGGCAAAAATACATTTCTACCGTATTGCTTTTCACTTGAAATCTATTCTAAAATACGCAGGCTTACGAAATTAATTATTCCCGCGTTAAGTACTGCTATGCACGTAAAAGAGAACGGACTTGTACAATGGCCTTTGTAATATAAACTGAGAGAGGCCGCTCATACTACTCACATATAACGATACTGAAATAAATTAAGAAAAACGAAATGTGATTAGCAATGAGTACTCTCGTAATAGCAACTGAAAACACATTAGTAACATAACATTTCATGAAAAGTCAATTTTATTACTGTCATAAAATTTATGGTTATTGTTTATGGATATTTATGGAAAGAAACTAATGAATATTTACGAAGCAAAGCAAGACAACACCTGCCAGAGCTTTGCAGGCCCTCCTCGGCATGTGCAGTTAAATATCCGGGCATTTGAATAATGTGCAAGAACAATTTGGCAAACAAGCACGAATATAAAATCTTCCAAGGATGAATTAAATAATTTTTGTCTCAATTGAAATACCAAAAATAATTTGGAGGCGGAATACGTTCCTGTAAGCGCTCGCGATTCCACTAAATATAAGCCACCCTGGCTTAAAATTACGAATGGCGTAACTTCATTAGAATCGAAAGCTAACAAGAAGGCTAAATAAAATTAGAGCGCAGAGATTGAGTTACCTTTCCGGAGTAGAGATAAGCAGCATCTGCCTCCTCGCCACCGATTTGCTGGAAACGGGAGTGAGCATTAACCGTAGTTATTTGCATTCGGAAGTAGGACCCTCTCCACATGATGAGATGGCGATGCGATGATGTGCTACCGGGTGAAAGTGGTAGTGGAAAGGACGACGATCTGACGATGCCCAGCAATCGAAGAGACGGAGAAGCGACCTGCAGAGTAGTACTACGTTGGAATCAGACACCAATCGCATCCTTCGTCCATCTCAGCGTTTTATCCCGTTAACAAACAACGGCCCGCTAAGCATAAAAATCAGTGAGGATAATCTTGATAAATACATCAATTTGCAACTTATTCATAATTTCATATTTTTGTATTAACATCTTAGAGAAATTTACAATTTAACAATAAGTTACATGATGATGGACATTCAGGCACATTTTTTATTATGATAGCTGGACGATTATTACACGACCGGGAAAGCACCAATACAGCAGCAGGCAAGCAGGACAGGAAATGACCTTCCATGGCGTTCGCAAACCCTCGATACAATTACGTTATTGCAATCATTTGAAAGAACTGAAAAATGGCAAATTGCCGCTGTTATTTGAGGAAGACCAATTATTCACACATCAAGTATTCCTATGAGCGCAATTTAAATTAAGATTTTCCTCCGCTTTTTTCCTTTAAATATTCTCGTTTGGTATATGAAGTTTATTAGACTAATTGAAATAAATAGGAATGAATTCTTACGAAATTAACTTTTACCAAAACTTCCCCAATGTATCTCGAACGTGCTCAACAGAAATACAAATGGAAACTGCTTTCACCAATGTCAAATAATCACTCCGATCACTCAACCAGGAGGAGCGAACGCCGGAAGTAACTTTGGGTCAAATATCACCTAGATATGCTGACATGCCTTCATTTCGGGGCGGCAGAATGAAATAGCAAAAACAAACTCAAATGTGTGATACAACATTTAGTATCAAAGGAAAATTAATGCGAAAGTTGCAAGGGAAATCAATTAGTTCAAGGCAGAAATCGACGATCTTAAGGAATGTAATTCCGATTTTTATATAACTCTTGCGTTGAGGTCCTTCCAAGAAATTGGAAATAATTGAAAATACCTCCTTGATTTATCCGAAATCGAAATAATACCTATGAACCTCCCCGCTCTCACTACGTCGACTGGGCGTGTCTAGATTTCAGGTGTCGTGTACATCGACGTGTCGAGGGACAAAGTAACACAAAACAGACATCTAATTAATGATATTCGTACCTTCAGTGATATCTCGACAAACCTTTTTCCAATCACAATCGGCAGTGGAAATGATACCAGCTTGGCAGTTAGCGTGTACCGTTGGTGTACGGGGTTGTTAGGTGCCCATGGTTGGTTCTCAGTTGAATGAAACTATTTGTTTCCATTTCATAAGTTTCTCAATGGATTCCCCTGTGCTTATCACGACATTCGGTATTTCCGAAGGTGTACTTAGGCTAGAAAAGGATATATGCATGATGAACAATAATTAATGAAAGAATTTGTGCACTGGATCGCACATATTCAAGGATTAAGAGCGACTACTACCTTTGAAATCACAGCTATTAAATGGGATATTGAAAAGATTTCCAAAATTGAATTCTGAACATCAGACGACACTGCCGCTAAAAAAACCCAATCTGACAAATCATCCAAGATTTACAATATCGCAGGGAGCCTCTCCGGCACCATAACTAGCACCATACGCACAGCTCAACGATCCGCCATTTCCTACTTTCGGTCATTTCTATGCATAAATAAAATTACTTTTTCATCGATTGATATTTTTTTTGCCGTGTAGCCATTTGGATTTTTTTTCGGTGCACTGGCTTTAGATAAAGGCTTTATTTTTATGTACCCTTTTTTGGGTATCATTTTGGCCCTAAATCCAACGAATCCGTGGATTCTTAGCATAAAAGCTTCTCGCTTTTTCACCAGCACTCAACCGTTTTATTGACAGTTCACCTTTTCATACCTTTTAGCCTAACATTGTAGCTTTATACCCTATTTGTTCCTGTTCTGAGCATTTTTAAACAATTTTATAATAATCGATTGCTTCTTTTACTATTCTCCTAATATGGCATGTCCGTCGTTTTCCACCAGCCTACACAGAATGTGTCTTATTGAGATATAATTAAAATCCAATTCTTTATTTTGTTTAGCTTTTCTTGTCTTTGTTTTCTTCTTTGAATCCATTTCTTTTCGTACTGTAATACGGTAGAAAAATAAGAATAAATTAGTTAATAGAGCAAAGAATAATTACATATCTAGTCCTATTCAATGTGGCAATATATTTAATGCACATTGCATCTTTCGATTCAGAGAAGAATGCTCTTTACTTTGCTCAGTAATTACAGCAAATGTATTTGAAAAAAAACATGTAAGTTTAGCAAAATTGATCGGATAGTTTTTTATTTTTGTCGTGGTAACATAAAATACTTAAACTATCCGAGGGAAATGAAACTTTGTGAATTTGGCCTTGCGAATTAATCTGCAAAAATAAATTGAGTGAAATTGAAAGGAAAGTATATGCAACGCAAGTATACTCTTATTATTAAGCAAGGGAAGCATTTAATTTTTAAATATAAGCGTAATACGAGAGTGGTCTCATAAGTACCCGGCCTGACCTAGCGATGGCGGTAGTCGTATTAAAAATATCATTGTATTTGAAAATACGCAAACTGTAAAGCATATGTTTCAAGTTTGAAGACCGCACGTAGTTTAGCACTAAATTTTCTAGATATCACAGTGTCGAGAGAGGGACGGGACTTTGAATTTGCGCTTCACATACCACATTACAGACCACATCATCCCCTCCAACTCCCGCCGTCACAAATCGCATGAGATTTCCACTATTCGTTTTATACTAAACATACTGTTGGCCATTCCTCATTCCAAGAGTAAATTTGTTAAAGAACTCAAAGCGATTCAAGATATAGCAATAAAAAAAGGCCACAAAGAAAATTCAATTGAAAAAATACTACAAAGAAAACGTTCATTTTAAAGCTTGCAATCTTTTGTTCAAACCAATTGATGTGGAGGAAATAGGTTACTAATGGTGCCAACTCCCTTATTATGGATTGATTTCACAAAAGATAGCTAACCTATTTCCTAGTGAAACATTTCTAATAGCTTTTTACAATACGAATGACTTAAAATCATTCTTGATACCACTAAAGACAAAGTAGGAAATCAAAATAAAAGTGGCTTTTTTTAAGTTAACTTATAAGGACTGCAGTGCTGTATACATAGGGGGAGATCATATGGGGAGATCATTGAAAACACGGGCGGAGGAACACTAACGCTATTTCAGAAACTGTGACGTCAAGCAATCACGCTTCGCCAAGCATCTATGGGAAGAAAATCATGGGAGTGATTTCAACCCGGAACTCTTACACCAGATGGAAAAAGGAATGAGGATGGACAAGTGGGAAGAGCTGGAAATCAGGAAGAATCTAAAAACGGGTCATTTGGTTAACGATTTATTGTTGGAATACCTCTCCCCAATCCTGAAGGATCTCCCCTTCCTTCACAGATGGATCCAACAAACCCCCCACCCCACTGTGAACCAACCAATCACCTGCCCTGACGCTTAACACCCCTTCCCCCCCTCCCTATCAACGCCAATCGCAACCCCACTTTCTTTCCCCTCCTTCTCCCCCCTCTCTCACCCACCCCCATCTATCCCTCATGAATGATATATAAATGGACCGCGACTTGATTTATTTTGTATCTGATGATGACGCTTAAGCGTCGAAACTAGTTGTACGTAAATAAAGAAGAGTGGAAAGATATATTCTGTTCTTCATTTAATGAACATGAACTTCCACAAAGTTGAGCCGGGAACAATTGAATATTTAAAACTTCCCTTATTCTCTCACAGGGTCTTCCACCATGCTTTCTTTGTTTGATTTGTCAAACGTCTCAATTTATTACTAAACTCTCTGTACTTCCTTCTTTCTAACAATGCGTTAACATTCTACCATTTTCTATTCTCATCTTTACTCCATGTTGAGTTTATATCGATTGGTGTGGCGATCATCTTCCTTTGAACACGGCGTAATTCCTATTCAGCTATCGCTTTCGGCGAATCGGAAGCACGGTCGTGAACCGTGTTCGAAATGTCTGCATTGCGAAATCACCCGTCTCCCCCACCTACTCTTTCCTTGATGAAGGAAGACACTTTGCTTTTCCACATAGAGTAATTTTATTACGACCTAGATTTCGTAACTGTGTCATATCTTCAAGACTTTAAACGATATAGAACCATGATAACATTTTCCGACCACGGTAGGGTCAGATATGGGTCAAAATTAGTCCGGTGTGTATTCAATCCCTGCCACACACCCTGTCGGTGGCTTTCGGGGTACTAAAATATCTAACGTATCATTGTATAATATTTAATTATTATCTTTCTAACTTAGAAATTAAAATTCAAATTATTTCATTTTGAAACATTTCTTTATTCAAATCAATCGGGATCAATCTTATTAACTAACAATTAAATATAACGCTCAAAGTATATTGATAAACTTATAAAACATACATTATTTACAGAATTGATCGATAATTAGAATGGCCCTTCATATGCATTTATTGCCAGTGGATTCGGGAGGACCCAGGTAATTCTCTTCGTAGTATTATGTCAAATCAGCGAGATACAACTGCTTCATAAGTAGTTCGTCTTTCAGATCATTCAATTCTCTGGCTCGCAATGCCTTAACGTCCCTCACATATCCTCTAGTTTCGTACAATTCCAACATTCCCTTCTCAATCAAATCTAAGAGGTACACATTTCGTCGTTCAAGTTCATCCAGCTTAATCAAGAGTGCATTTACATTTCTCGACGATGCTCTCTCCTTCCCTTCTATTGCCTGTTCCCGTGCCCTCATCGCCATTTCATGTGACCACCGCGCAAATTCATTCTTCCTTTGAGCACGGCTCAAATCTTGCTTGGCATTCTCTCTCTCACGTAGACCAGTTGCTGGTTGAACTCAGTGTTGCAATCAGCCTGAAGTTGTTCCTTTGCTCGTTCAATAATGTCTCGAACTTGTCTAATCTATTCAAGGAAGAATACGATGCTTGGAAATAGTCCTTCTTTAATATAAATTTATCAATGGTTTTAGAAATGAAAAGTTAAATTTAAAGAGGTGATTTAAAGCTGTTTATTATCCACCACAATGCTATTCTCATGAATATTGAATGCTGATCTTCGATATAAATAGGATGAACTTCATAATGAAGAGAATGATTAATTCACGTACATGTCGAGGCGAAAGCAATGGGTGGTAGTATGCATATGATGGCAACATACGGAGCATTTGAAATTGTATTGCCATTAACATTTGAGATACTATACCTCAGTGGATTTGCCTCTTCTCATATCTTGAGGTGCGGTAGTGGAAATGCATTGATGTCGTGTTGCTCCAGCCCTTGCTTCTTGCCAGTGAATTTGGTTCTGCTCACCGCGGCATGTCCCTCGACCCGTCGCATATCTCCACGTGTCCTCTCCACCTCTTTCTGGAATTGTGGGGGGACCCCCTCTTCGCATGTCATCACCGACACGCTCACGAAGCCGTAAGTATCCGGCCGCCCAGGGAGAGCTCTGGTGGCAACATAGAGTCTCCTATCTTTAGAGATGTGACTAATTTGGGGGTCCTTTCGCTTTTGTTCTGACGATGGTTCGCCTCCTTCGATCAGTCTCGTCACCCAGCCAGGAATCACGAAGGCACATTCCTCTGTGGGTTGGCTTTCTTCGACCGGCTGCTCCTCTTAGTTGAAGAGGGTAACGGTCTGTGCTGGGGGGAGCGGCTCGTCCGCTTTCGGGGGACTACCGAAGTATATTCCCCTCAGAGTCCCTTGAGACATATCCAGAAGTAAGTTGACGAAGTGCACGTTTCGTATCCTCATCTCCTTCACGCTACGAGGTTTTGTTCGGATCAAGAACTTGATCCATGCTCCCGATTGTTTGCGCAGGGGTTTGGGAAGCTTCTTAAGACACCGTAGGGCTTGCGTCAAACAAAAGAAATAATGTTCCATAGCCCTTTCATTTCCTGAACACTGCTTTCCGTACAGAGCACCACCTCTATTGCTCGACGCCATTATAGCGATTGCACTCGTGAAGTATAGAATATTATATCAAGTGATCAAGCTGACCGAAAAGTTAATTGATCTTCACAACTTCACCACTAATAGCTTTTTGAGTACCGGTAACTACACATATGCTATCGGCAGCATTGTTGCGATAGCTCCATGGTTCCCATTGTCATAATTTCCGTAAATATAAATTGATGTATGCATAAAAATAAATTAAATAAATGTGAAAACATGTCTATATTTATATGTATATATTTATATCTATATAACATTTGAGCGGCATAATAGAGCACAAATAAAATAGATAACACTCAAAAGGACACTCACATTGTAGATTGTTTCAACTATTGCCGCGTGCTTCTGTTGCGTTCTCGGTTGAGATGGAATAAAACCGAAGTAGTAGAATTGTAAGGTGGCCTCAAGTTCGGAGCTTACGTTTCGCCGACGTCTTCACGGCCATGTTCACGTGCCGTTAGCAAGACATGTAGAGTTTCAGCGCGAGCAATTCGACTTCCCTTGCGGAGACCTCACGAGGCAAGTGAAGGAATCGGTTTGAATCGTGATATTTAACTACAAATATCATTTGTCTTATGGGGAGAAATCACAAAGAGACAGGAGAGAGATGGATACATGGCATGCTGATCTTCAATGGGATGTTGAAGACTGAGACATATGTAGAGGGGAGAACGTTTTTGCAAATGAGGAATGGGATGGAATGGGATGCACGGCATGTCACAAACGCAAAGAAGGGAGTATGCGGAATTGAAGAGGGACTTACTGCGGCGTCAGGTTGTGTTTTCTGTCAAACGTGGAAAAATAAATGTGTTGTTATACAGGCTGTCCGTGTGCAGTTTTACAATGGAAAAATCCAAAACCTACTTTGACTGATGGGATATCAAAAACTAAACAATAAACAAACGAAATAAGGTCGAAACAATGAACCCGAAATTAAAAGAAACAAGGCATTGAAGAAAGGCTGTACACATAAAATATCAAGCATTTCAATTGGCGTTTAATCTTTTTACCTCAGCAATAAAATCTATTTAAAGTCAGTTTCTCTCAATTTAACAACGTTTTCATTTTATTCCGGGCTTTTGTTTTTTAAATTGCATGGAATAATCGGTGAGGAACCGTCAATTTTAGTCCTGTTGCAAGAAAATGTATTATCTAATTTCACAGGAATGTGAAAGAATGAATGTCCATAGCCTTTCTGCCAAAGTTATAAGCCAATTACTTGTGAAAGTAATTGGCGGGGGTCATCATCTATTTATATACACAGTTGTAATTTTAGCGTAGAACTTTGAAAATCACAAGTGACAATGCAGACGAGTGAAAGCGTTAAAATGTGATGATTTTATTAGAAGTAACTGTTAGACCAATTTTAAAAGGATTTTTAAATTATGTACATTTTGAAGTGATTCGTCAAGCGCATATTTGTCAAAATAAAGTAGGCGAAATAATAAACACATTTTGCAACAAGTACTTAGAATACGCCAACAAAGATGTGTATGGAATGTAGGGAGCATTTGAACTTTTTTTTATTCAAATCAGTCATTAAACACGGTATTGCGCCAAAGGGAATATTGCCTCTGCGAACCAATGTTAAGCCTTGTGTAATCATCTAGAATGGTGGAGTTTCATTTGGTTTTTAAAACCTCAGCATTAAAAAAATAAAAAAAAACATAGCTGCAAACAATAAAGATGCACACAGGAGAGTGTAATGAAACTGAACCTAGTTTGATATCTATCGATTGTTATGTCAAACTGGTTTCCATTGTATCGATTTTCATCGCATTCCAGAAAGGAGATTTTGATGTTCTTTTACACAGGCGCACATTGCTTCGCCTGAGCCGGTATCAATCTCGCCAAGGCGACGTGGTACAAACGATCTGTCTTCGCCATTCTGAATTCTGGGTGATGACACGCACGTTTGGTCCCCTGGTTCTGACGTGAATCACTTGCACTGCTCCTCTGCCTCTATTTGTTCTAGGCCTGATGGATGCGCCCTTGGCCGCCCTCTCGCCCAATTGTGTGCGGCATGCCAACCCCCCCCCCACTGACAAAGAGGTTCGTCTGCGTCGTTTGTGCGAAGTAGCGTTGGAGCTCGTTATACAGTCTCCTTATTGCATTTCGCGACTGATATTTATACGGAGGACAATCCCGCTCCGTTGATTTCAAGATGATTGAAATGAAATGTCGATATTTTTAACAAGCTTCACCTTGTGATCACTCACTTCGTCACCAACCTTCCCAAATCCTTCGATGGCGGATTGGACTCATGTGATGACCTCGAGGGTGGTTTGACCTTTTCAATTGGTGACATTTGCCCTCAGCCGTTCGCTGTTATTTATGATAGTCGTCGAGAGCTTGAAGAGCCTAATAGAGTCCATTGGATTGAATGTGGTGGTATCAAATGGGGAATTACTGATGTTTTTTCAGTTCCATTGAAGTGTCACAGCTGTTGGCAAAGT
The DNA here is from genome assembly GCF_022747635.1 of Hetaerina americana. NCBI lineage: Eukaryota > Metazoa > Arthropoda > Insecta > Odonata > Calopterygidae > Hetaerina > Hetaerina americana. The sequence goes on from NW_027286874.1 coordinate 108,241,242, forward strand.
AGCACGGCGTCTATACCCAAATTTGTATGTTGATGAGTCAAATAAGATGTTATATATACCCTCTTAAAATATTTGATTTCCCTCGGGAAACTACCAAAAACGTTCACCGTTCTTGTGAAAAAAAATATTTTCCATCGAGCTGAAAGAAGTTCTACATTATACATAATGATAAAGAAATAAATATTTTTGAAGGAAAATTTCCTCCATATATATATATATATATATATATATATATATATATATATATATATATATATACACCATAACGAGCTCGAATTGTTTACGCATCATAAAGCGATATTCACCCTTATATACAAATTGGAGAGCGATTTTATTCCAAAATTGTGGATATCAATAATTTAAAAAAATATATTGAGTATTTAAAAAAACACTAAGTCTTAACTGAAATATTTTGTCATCTTGTTAGCGTAAAGCAGTCACTATTAATTCCCATCTCAGAAAGAATTCATCAAAAGTCCTCAATTGCGAGTGAAAGAACATGGAGTCAGATGATGGGCGAAATGCGCAGTCACAGGCGAATATCGTATGTCTTCTTTTTCTTCTTGGAGACGCCATCGTCGATTGTGCTCGTCATTTCTGGAAAGAAATCAATTTAGAATTAGCAATGTACTTGGATGTGAAGGAGGAAAACATGGGATGATGATAATCCTTCCACCATTACCCTAAGTGGTACTGTCGTCCTAAAATTACAGATAACAATTCATTCCTCGCAACAGACACGGCGTCGTGGCTACAGCGGGTGCAGCTTGGCTCGGTCTAGAATCCCAAATGGAAGTAACGGCACTGCTTGAGACTCAAAAATGAAAAATTACCGGTTACAGCAATTACGGTGCTAATCGCATAAGGATTATGAATGCCATGTACATTAGCTTTTACGATATCTCGTGAAAAGAGATGTATCGTCAATGAAATTTAGTATTTTTTTTAGTTTCTAATCAATAATATTACTCGGTCGCTGTGAGATACAAACATATAGATAGCGCTAATGGAGTAGTTTCAGGCGTGATGTGGTGGAAGTCGAACATGATAAAGAACAGACAGTAGCAATTTCCCAGCATTTCTCTTCTCTTCCCTCCCTCACGTCCACCCCCCCCCCGACCCCCTTTCACCCCTGGCGTCCTGACGCCGTTCCTGCTGCCGTTATGTGATTGGCGTTGGCCGCTAATCGCCCAAGTGGACCTCAGAGACTTTGTGCACTGTTTGTAACATGCTTTATTCCGCAATCCTATGCCAACCTCTCCCTTCTCCACCCTCCCGCCTTTCTTACTACATCCACCCCCTCCTACCAGGATGTAAAAATGTATATAAGACGGCAACTGACTTCATTTTGGTACCTGAAGATCATGTAATGCATCGAAACCCGGTCGTGCAAAAAAACGTATCTAGTGGGAAATTGCTACTATCCATTCCTGTTTTATAGATAGCGCATTGTAATGTTTTTCTTATTTTATTTATCTAAAACCTCCAAGCCATCACCTAGGTGCGTGGCAGGGGGTGAGTAAACACGATATAATTTTACCAGAATATGACCCTACCGCGGTCGAACAATGTTATTATGATCCCCTTTAGTTTGTGGGAAAAATGGCATTTTAAATCTCTCTGTACTTCACTTATTCTCTCTAATTTCATTGACATGACCTCTCCTACCGTAGTACGATGTGGGTAATGATACATTTTCAACATCATCACTGCTAAAGAACCCTCCTTCCAATTAATGCAAGATCTCCAAGTTTGGCTGACCGTTGTTATGGCAGTTTAGGCTGGGAAGAAAGCAACAGTCGCTAGTTGCAAAAATGAATTACCTAATCACTTTGCATTCATATGACTCTGTATATAGTCCAAAAGTGTGTGCCTTTTACCTTCATTAGATAGAATATATCCACACATTATTTGGAATTATCATGACAAACAGCTTTAGTTTTTAACTGAGAAGTGTATCAACATACGTCAAGCGTCAAGGCTCCACTTTTCCCATAAAAAAAACAGTTCCTTGAAAATCGCTAAAAATGACTCCTAGTTACGGTGGGAAGTTAATCGTATTTTTTGCAGGGAAAAAATAATTTTTTTATGGGGTCTGGGGTCTACCTTTATGCGTTTAAATACTTCACATTTTTGTGTACCGAATCGTCTCCGTACGGAGGGTATGAATCTAATCCAGTTTGTGGAAGTTAATCAGGAGACTTGATAGTAATTTAGAATATCAATCGGTTGTAAGAGAGTGTCCACTCTGGCGTCCATCGTCGCATGTGAACCCGATCGAGAGCCGTCGACAAATCACACCCAGCAATCCAGACTCCATGACAACCAACTTGGAGCTGTGATGACGGGAATAAGGGGGTAGCACTCCGTGTTTTCTCTCAAAATTCAAACAGCCATGCGTGAAGAGAGTTTGAAAACCTCTCCACGTCCGTCTGCATGGACACACGCTTGATATCTCTTTGAAAGGCGAGAAGTGTCAGTCGAGGTGATGCGGCCCCCAACAACTGCGATTGTGGAATGTTCCTCAGTGACAGAAACGAGTTAAACTTTTAATTTTCGCGAAAAGAATGAGAAGTGGTCGAGGAGCTCCTGCTTTCTTTCCGCGTAAGTGTAATGGGTGCCATGGTACAAGGTTGGTTAACGGCATATTATGATTGCGAACAAAATTGTGGCTGAAGATAATAGAGCTGTCCAGAAAGTAACCTCCGTTTCCGTGTTGCGTGATAAGCAGAGGGAGAGAGGGAGCCGAATGGTCACATGCTTTATAGACGCACACAGTACACCTCGATCTGCACTGGTCGGAAGATATCGTCGCTTGTCGTTTGTTTACAATAGCGCGTCAAAACGAACAATACAATTCCCGCCAAATGTGAAGTTCGCACAGTGATAAGGTTTATACTGATAAAAAAACTTCAAAGCTGCTTTGACATTCATCATCGAGAAATTCTTGCTCTGTGCGGACCAAATGTGATGAGAGTGAGAAGATTTGAGTGCGTCAGTGTTGTCGATCGTTTAAGAGTGAACGGATAAATGTCCACGATGATTATGACAGAAGTGACCGCCCCCGCCCCCGTCTATGTTCATCAATGAACTACACTTGAAAATTGACGAAAAGTTCGTTAAAAACCCGACTTTTACGATATCTGAAATCATTAGAAAGTGTTCCACAGATTTCAACGACTCTGTTGCATGGAAACACGGCTGAAAAGTTAGGCTACAGCACTTGTTTTGTGCTCGTCTCGACGAGGAACTTCAAAAGATGCCGTCATCAGTTGCCTGTGATCTCTCAGGCGGCAGAATTTTGTGCTGAAGGAATTTGAAAATTAGTTCAGAGATATGGCATGACCGTTTAAATCTGCTTGACGAATAGGTATAAAAGTAGGAGAGACAATGTAGTTTTGAGATTAAAATAATAAATATTCTGTAGCTATTCCAGTGTATTTTTTATAGCGTAACGGAAGTTACATTTTGGTCAACCCTCGTTGAAATGTAATATCAGTTAAAAAAACATTACAACGCCTGTCCATCATCAGGATGGTGATTGCGTTACTCTACTTGCCTCTTTCCTGTGACTCGTAGATAGGTAGTCTCAGGCGTGTCCTCACGGATGGCGGTAGTTTGTTGAAGAGCCACTTGGCGACGGGCGAAAGCAGCGACTGATCCAAGTCACGCGGGTCTTGGAAGCCAGTAATCCCACTTAGTATTATTGATGCGATGAGGAAGATTACGAATCCGATCGGTGAATACCACATTGTGGAGATGAGGAATATAGGCAGTACCCTGCATGAGAATTAACAGTTTCAAAAGGAGGCCATTGAAATGGACACTTCATGGGGCTTCCAGTCATGAAGATTGTCGCCCACGCTAACACGTGCACAAAAGTAAACACAGAATTCAAACATAGACACATAAGCTTATTCTTTACTCCCACATTTGAAAATAATAACAAAATCCGTCAATTCAAATTAAAAAAAGGCTATTACGACCTGAATATTAGGAAATAAATTTCCTTAACTAAGAAAAATCTATGAATTGCAATTTTGTTAAATTCCATTATTTTATCCTAAAAACATGAAAAGAAGATACCTTTCCTACCACTATTTTTCTCGTTTAATCATTTTATTCCTTTGAAATACAACTTAACTTCCTTTTTCATAAAGTAAATAACGGCAACATAGCTTCCCCTTTTTTTTAAAGCGAAAACCCTTTAAAAGAGGAGGTTATGTTTCCACACACTGTATTTAAAGCAACTGTTCCTGAGTTGGGAATAAAATATTTGTGTTTGGTACGCAAAGATTGATTGTGGGAACTGCTTCCCACAATCAATCTTTTGATGACTGCTTCTCCGTTTCGGTGATTGAAATTCTTCCCAATATCTGATCTGCTAGTGTAATAGAGGTGAGAACCCAAGAGATGGCGCATATTTGGGTGGCCCAGTCATTTAAACCGCCCGGGCTGAACCAAGCCCACTGAAGGCATCATATGGCTGCCTACATATCCCCCCCACCCCCTTGTTCATTTCCTATTGGTCCCTTACCTCTCCTTCCCCCCCCCTCTCCCCCGCACATGTCCTCTCCGCTCTTCCCCGAGAACACCATAATGTATATACATATATATGATATATATACATATATATATATATATAATATATATGTTCATAGATGGTGGGTATCTTTGAGGAGGATTGGCGATTCTCCGAGGCCGTCAGATTTAATACAAATCGTCATTTTCACGTGACCTCAACTCCTTGTTGGCCTTCTCAGATACAGAGTCACATTCACGTCCCTTCCCAGCCCTAAAGCGTACTCTTGTTTACCCCACGCTGCTTTAACTTGATAATTTTTTTAATGAACTGTTAAAAAAGCTCAAACTTTTATAATGTTTACTCTAAACTAAACTCACTGCGGCCACATTTCTCACCGTTAGTCAAACTATTATCTTTCTTTATTCACACAGACGCAGGTTTGACTTACGGTCAGTCACCCATAATTTTGCAGAAGCGAAATTATGAAAACCCTCTCCCATCTAACTTGAGATTTCACTTTACTCTCCAAATGTCTTCAGGGAAACACATCTTTTTTGATGATGATCTTCGCTCATGTTTTTTGCCCACTTGTTATAATCTTTAACCCAATTCGCATGAAACCTGTTTTGTTTTAAAGCAATCCACCGCTCCCCTCCCATGCTTGGAAGCAAGAAGTTTCCGTTCTGCTTTCGGGGAGAGGTCTTTTTAAATATAGAGAAAATATCTTGATCATTTGAATCGATTTTCCTTCGATGAGCAGCCTTACTCATCACTAAAGAGAATTTCGTAATGTGTTATATACCTATACTCAAGGGCCTTAGTAATTTCCAACTCCAGAGAAGCATTCTAAGAACTGCGGGAGATGCTGCGACTGTCCCTTTCACGGAGTCATCCGCTGACGTGCATTAAAATGCAGAAATTTCACCGTGAGTAGAAATCAGTCACCTCTAGTGAGATTCGAACCCAGACATCGAGGGATCCGGGTTCGTATCCCGGCTAGAGCGAACAGTTTCTGTTCGCTACGAAATTTCTGCATTTGGAAAGAATCACGACTGATCCGATAGGTCCAAACTAGTAAAAATGTAGATTTCCGAGCGTAAATGAAAGAAATTGAAAATACGGTGAATTCAACGCTCTCAGGCTCATTTCTTTAAATATTTCTGACAGCACTGAATGAGTAAAAAAACCTTGTACATCTCCACTATAAATGTATTCTGGGAATTCTACCAGTTTCGACGTGACATCATCAGGTACCTCTGACGGTATTAGTTATATCAGAGATGAAAACTCCAGCAATTTTCCACTTAATAAAGGTTTGTTTTCGACTAGTTTCGATGCAATGCATCATCGTGTCCTTCCGCCAACCTCAACCCCACGCCCCACAACCTCACTGTATGCATCTTCCTGCAGTCATTAAATCTCGCATTATGTGATGCCACTAGAGACGGTGTCGAGGCCCGCTCGCTTTAATGGGTGGGGATCAATCGTCATCTTTCCCGAGGGTCATCGTCACAAAGACCGGTCTGACATCGCTCTCCACTCTAATGTTCGCCGCCTGGGACAATCCCACCCACCGTCATTCACCGCGCGTGGTCGACCGTCGATGGCGTGGGGGGGGGGGGTTCTTGCCATGGTACTCACGGTCCACTGGCACTCTTGGGTGCCGCGATGGTGGCGTTGCAAAGGCACCCGTCCACGGAGATGGGCAGCAGGTCGTAGACGATCCTGCCGTCGTGCACGGCGACGGAAGTACCCCAGCTGATCCACACCATAAGAGGGAGGGTGAGCGCGAGGCCACCTATCGCACCCTGACGGAAGAAACGGAGACCCACGTCATATCGAAATGTATGCATTCGGTGAAGTGGATTACTTCACCGAATTTCAACCTTCCTTAAATCACGGACGACCTTAAATACTTTGGAGTAGAATCATGAAAAAAATAGTTATGACTTTTGTAGATGCCAAAGATATCAAAGTAAATGGGAGTCAGACACATAGCATCATGTTAGCAGACCACATGAACATTATGAAGAAATGGGAAGCAAACACCAATAGAATGGCGATGCTGCATCAAACGCGGAACAAAGGAGGCTTAAAATCAGCTCGCAGAAATCAAAGGGAGTGCTTAAATCCAGAGCTACGTAGGTGCCCTGAAAGATACCCTGAAGAAATGGGCAAGTTTCGCTCCTTGGGAAGGTTTGTCACAAAAGAACGACAATACGTAAAGATTTGGGAGGGATAGTATAAGAAGAAGAAAAGAATTGACCATAATGCTTTTCCTTTTTAAAAGAATCGATTGCTGTGGCTCTAATGAGAAGAGATGACCATCTTGACCAAAAAGAGAGATATCAATACCTGCAGCGACGAAGCGCAGGCTTCAGAAAGAAGTAATCATTCGGTAAAGTAATGTGAACAGAGTCAATGAGTGAATTGCGAAATGTGGGAGCACTCTGGAGGGTTTGGCGTGTTATTCTAAGTCCATGCCTATCAATTATACCGCATAGGTAAGGGTCGGATGGAGACGGGAGTGCCAGGGATAGGCAGGGTTAATTCAGGGCCTTCGGAAAGCAGGGGCGTCGCCCATCACTCCTGACTCTTGCGTCGTAGGCGGGGCTAGAATTGGCGACAAAAGTAAGTGGGAAGCTGATTGAGTCGGAAAATCAAGATATGGCGATAGTCAGTCGACCGCAAGATCATAAAAACTGTAGGAAGTCATGCAGCGTGAGATGCGAGAGAGCTCAGACTAAATTCAAAGAAGAAAAGAATGTTCGCAAGAAAAAGGAAAGGCTAAATTTGGCATAAAACTTGGAGAGTATTAAAGTAGTTAGTTAGAACACTAAATTTGAAATTTTTTGGACTTAGACGGAAATAATAGTCAAGACAATAGGAAAAGAATTTCGGTGGGAAAGGAAACATTAACAAATAGTTGGGAGCTAATGGCGGAGATCTTAAATAGCGGAAATGTTTGTGAACACTTTCATGTAGATTTATAGTGTTTCATGTTCCAAAACTTATTCATAGATGCGGGAGAATACGCGGAGGTTTTGAGAATAGATTAGGGAAAAAGGGAATGGGATAAGTGGATAGAAAAGAAGGCGAGAGAGGATGAGCAGGGCGTGGCAGAGGAGGGGAGAGGACTTTTGCTACGAGATAAAAGAAGGAGGCGGGAGAAATGTCTGCAGGGCACGCTGAGCAGCAACGAAGACTTTGATTTAGCGTAGCGGGAGAAAGTGGGGTTGGTGAGGCGGGAGGTGGAACAGAGATGAGGCATGCTGGGAGGACAAAACGGGAGATAAGTAGTATCTAGAGCTGAAATGTGACTTTCCCTTCCATTCCATTCAAAGTATTAGAATTGTCCAGAAAATAACTTACGTTTCGCCCAGGGTGGCGGGGATTAGGGCTAAAACCACTATCTTGGTGTCTACTAAACGTTCATACACATTGTGTGCATCTTGCTGTGCTATTGGTGCGCAGACTGTGTTTATTCTAATTTGCTCACATTGCGAACTGTTTAAATGTGCGCTGCTATAGAAGAAAATCCAGCGAGTTGTGAAGCGCGATCTGTGATTAGGTTTATACTGTCAAAAAACCACTAGCCAATTAAAAATCATCGGCAACTTTGTGAATTGTGTAGGGATACGGAATTAATGAGTGAATGCGGAGTTCGGCAGTGGTGCATTATTAGTTTGAAAATTTCCAATTTCACCATCAATTTGAAAGCACCAATTTCCACGACGAGGACATCGCAGTGATCGGCCTAGCCTTGTGACAGATTAACTGAAAGGTGAAAATCAACAAAAAAATTCGTGAAAATCGCCGATTTACCATTACGAATCTCTTGAGCTAGACGTGGATTGCAGCTCAGAGCTTTGACAGTGACGTAGAATTGCTTGCTGGTGTAAAAAGTGGTTAAAATGTAAGGTGGCGGCAGATTTCTTCAGAGACGGAATTGAAAAGCTTGTGTACTATGTCCTTATGATAAATGCATTATTTCGAATGGCGACTATATAGAAAAATAGTTTTCAATTGTATCATTCAAATGTCCTTTTAGCCAGGATATAATCTATCTGATGCCTTTCTGAGTCACCTGGCATTTTCCATGTATACCGACGCATATTGTGGTGTCTAAACCAAGTGTTGGTGATGACTAATCCCTGTCTCCTGCAGAACTCAACTGCTTACTCCCCGCGGTCATTCCTCGCGCCTAAACCGTAGTCCCCCACCTGATCACCATCTCTTCCTTCGCCTACCGTCGCATTCCAATCCCCCATCACTATCAAATGTTTCCCTGCGGGAACACACGCGATTATGTCCTCTAACTGATCGTATATCCTATCGACCTCTTCTTCTTCCTTATAGTTGCTCGGTGGCATGTATACCTGAATAATAACCAAGTTCGTCGGTTCTGCTTTTATCTCTACTAGTAATAATCTATCCGTTTCCTGCTCTATGTTTCATTCTCTGCTCCCTGCTCTATGTTACATTCAAATGCATATAATAAAAATTTGTCTTGTCACTAGGTTCATATTTATTTTTAAAGCGTAAGTTACGTTTTGCACTGCCCTCGTAAATGCATGTGCATGTAAATGAAAGGTAGTTTTTCCGCTCATATACCTGCCAATATTTTCCGATGTGCAGAAAATCGGCTGGCATATATAAAGTATTAACTTTAATTGTGAGAACACTAAAGAGGGGAAAGTTTGCCAACATGGAGGTAATAGGTGTATAGCAAAAAAGAGAGGGTAGACATGATATGGAATTAAAAACGTATGCTTTAACAATTGAATTCGAGCCCCTCTGTTTCAAGATGATGCTAGAAATTGTAATGTCTAAAGTGATTAAATAATGCGAGCAACTTTGGCGGCAGGAATAATAATTTTTCATTTATTCCCTGGATTATTAAACTGGACATTTTCATTCAATGTGCAAATAAATTTATTTAATCAAAATTAACACCGTACTCACCTTCCAATTCGCCCAAGGGAAGAACATTCCAAGGAAAAATTCTCCAAGAGCAATTCCGATTGTCATGCCTATCAAGCTCAAATGTGTCTGAAAACAAAAGAATTCAAATTTCATGCATTAGACTGCGATACGACGACAACCAGGAGCACGATGGTTAGTTAAACTTATGCGATCCTTATGGGAGCGATCTAAGAAGTCATTGGATGAATGGAATCCTTAGAAGTTACGGGAAATTGAAGACACGCGTACCAGGTTCGTATGAAAAGTATAAGTGACCATTTTCTCCTGACGTTTTTGCGTGAAGTGATGAATTCAGACCGATGTTTAAGTGTGCGCATGATCGCAGATCGTATTGGCATTGACAGTGCACACCGTTATTTCTGTAAATTTCACGATGAGAAAGATCTGCGCTAAACTCGTCGTCCGAAAGATCTTGAGGGACGACCAAGAGCAGAGTCGAGTATCTGCTTACGAAGACCTTCTGCTACGGCATCGCGACGATTCCCCAACCCACTTGCAATCCCGACTCGGCACCAGCAGACTATTTCCTATTCCCTATACAAGTAAAGTCCTCCCATAAAGGACATCTACATAATACCCCAAAGCCACCGCAAGGGCGTGTGGCGGGGGGTGTTAGGCCACCACCCGTGAAAGGGGAGAAAACCACATGCAAAACCAACACATACAGTACAAACAAACCTATGCCCATAGTAGCGTGTACATTCATGCAAAACCCCTTACATTCTACATTGAAAACACATGCAATATGCAACGGTCTCCTCCCCCAAGGACACAGGGACCGTATTTAAGATTCATCCAAAAAAATAACTATCAAACTCATCAACAGCATTATAAAGTACGATCTGGTGCTTATAAATAGCATTATAAATTAAAGAAATTTGTGCCTGTTATCATTACAAATGTCCCCTCTGAGAAGAATAATTCACTACCTCCACCATGCTCCCAGTTCGGGACATGACAACCAAAAACGCCACGCTAGCGATCCCGTAGCAGAAGCTCAATATCTTTGAGATGGTTCCGGCTTGGATGTCTGTCAAATCCCTGTGCAGAACTCCAATGATGAAATCTCTCAGAGTGACAGCTGCCATTCCATTCAGCATTGCAGCTACTGACCTGAAACGAAAGAGTTTTCTTTTTCATTCCCTGGTGATCTTAAACTTTAACCTCCCAATTTCTGTACTGTTTCACATATAGTATAGAGAGAAAGATTTTCACCCTGATATCTGCTACTGTAATTGTTGACTAAAATGCCAATTACTCATTAAACGGTATGTAATTAAATGCGTTGACATATTTTTACCTGAAACTCAAAGAGTAGTGTTGAGAGGGAAGGAATAATACGATGCATTTGTGCAAAATGGCGTTATACGTGCCGTGTTATCGGATTGACATCGTAAGTGGTACAGTCAACATTTGCAGTGCTAAAATCTACCCCTGCCATCTTGATTATCAAAGGAGCTTATGTTTTAGATTATTCATATTCTAAGGACAGGCCTTACATTTGGGAATACATTGAAGGGGTGAAGTATTTGGTTGGCCTCAAGTGCTGATCCTCTGGTTCCAGACTACTTTTCAGTTATTCCCTTGTCTTTGTCCCTGCATCTGCCTCCCTCCCCGATGGTGTTTTCTCTTTTTTTTACAAATTTCAAAGAAGTGAGGAATGTTGAAAAACAGACAGGCGTATAAAAGTAATATGGAGGAAGGAAAATGGAAGGCAGAGTCGACACTTTCTCAACGTTTGCCGCTGTAATATTTGCATGGTGATCCGATTCGCGACGAAGGAATGCACGAACGTCAGGCATCATGCAACTCAATCTTCGAAGGACATGGCCCCGATTTTGGAAGAGATATCATCTTTTAAATACATTTTTCCCCAAGTGTGTTTCACACTATTCTAGTCTTGGTGTGCCCAGAATGCGATGTTTGGATGAGTCTGTCTTTCGTGGTTGGTTTTTGAAAAAAATTCAAAATTTCCAAATGAGCCGACCGCTCGTAAGTACAGGAATCTCTGAGCCTAAACATCCTCAACCGCTCCCAAGGAAAGTAAAAATGGATGATGTATACTTGAAAACTTGTTCGGTCTCAAAAAATATTTTAAAAAAGTAGCTCTTCAAAGATCAAGGCTTGCTAATTGCATTATAACTGGTCTGATTTCAGGATTAAATTGATACAATCTTCGCATATATTCTTTAAGTAATTTACATGATGTTGGAATGATGAAATTTCCACCTGTTATCTTATTTGTTTTCTAAGAGATTATTTTAGAGCATTGATGAGCGTCTTGACAGTTCTATCTTAAGTAAACCATGCTGCATTGTTATGTTGTATTTATGCTCAAAGGGGCGTTCACTCCCGGTCTTCATGTACCATTTCTCACTCGTTACATAGTGACTACAAACTCGTTACATAGTAACGAGTTTGTAGTTTGGCCTCCTGCACTTCGCACAGTGAAATTAAATATGTTGTGGCATTAAAATAGTCAGCAAAAATATTCTGCAATGAGTATTATCAGCCTGAAAGTGACATTTTCTTCAATGTTCCAATGGACTACCGTCAATAAACTTATCATATGGGTGATCATAGCTTATGAGGTCTGTCTCAAAAGTAGTATGACTTATTTTTTGCGGGATAGACGGACGGACGGGCGAAGGTTTCTCTGGCTGGGATCGAGGGAGGGGAGACTCAGGACTCAGACTCAGCGTTTGCGGCGAGAGGGTCGATCGTTTGCGAAACCTCTATAACGTAACCTCGTTACGTTTCATCGTGAAGCGGTTATTGGAACAGCGCTAAGCCACCAAATTTGGCATGAAACTGGTTAAAACCGGAAAAGAAGCTTATGAAATGCTTAAGGCAGCTTATAGTGGTATCGCCATGGGCAGATCAAGTGTTTTTCAAGGACACAAGTTGTTTTGGAAGGATATAAAAGATTTTGAACACGGCGAACGTCCAGGACGCCCTTGGGCTCCAAAAAAAATACAACAATTTTGCAAGGTTATAGGATTTGTTGGACAGGAAACGCAAATTAAATGTTCGCATGGTTTCTGATGAACTTGGTGTCCCTAAAAGTGATGTACATCGACTTGTGACCGAAAACATGGGCGTGAGAAAGGTGTGTTTGTGAAGTTGGTGCCGCGAGTGCTCTTGGACGAACGAAAGGAAACTCACACGGGGATCTGTCGAGAGCCTGTCGACCATGTGAGTGAGGATCCAAAATTTTTAGACATTGCCCCACCAGACTTCTTCCTCTTCCCGCCCCACTTCAAATCCGTGCTGAAAGGATTTAACCACGGCACGGTGGAAGCGTTACAACGGGCCGTGACGTGGGAGTTAAGCAGTATTCCGGTCGCCGCCTTACAGATGGCGTTCGAGGCGTGGCTAAACCCGCTTACAGCAGCGTGTGGACGGACATTGGTGCTACTTCGAAGACTTTCGAGTGAATGGATCAATTCTCGCAATAAATGTTTTTTAATCGACTCAGTCCTACTACTTTTGGGACAGACGTTGTGTAACACTCCGATCTGCAGAGTGAGCATAAATGGGGATATGGTCATTGGCGCACACGGTGTACGGATTGTGTTTTTTTGTGCGCTGTGGGACACCACGTCACACAGGATAAGAGGCAAACAATTCTTTGGGAGTGTAATCTTGGGAGGACTCACCCGATGGACGTGCTGAAGATGGAGGCGACGAAGAGCCCGGGCACTCCTGGGAAACTGTGCATCACATCCATCACGTAGAGGGGCAGAAGTTGATCCGAGCGCTTGATCATCTGTCGACAGAAATATATCTCATTACTTAAAAGTGTGACTCTTTGCATTCATCATTTACCGCGCAACACGTGTCTTCCAAGTCTACGTCTCAATGGAATAATTTCGTCTAGTATCCACGAAAGACGAAATTATTTCATACCCACGGGTAGTGCTGTGAGAGTGACCAAAGAGATTTTGGCGCCGTACCTTGGCGGATATGGGATCGCAGTGCTTGTAGCTGCTGTAGAGCATCATTCCGAGATAGAAGAGCGCCGAAGATATGACGATGTTTCCCACCGCGGTCAGCCAGATGCATCTGTGGATGCGAGAGTTGCGAATGAGTGCGAAGTGACCACCAACACCACCTGTTAATCTAAGGTGAACATGCATCGCGAAGGAAATTATTGACATCAGGGGTTATCACAGCAATTGACTCCTTTCCGAGAATGTAGTTCTTCCGTCCGTTGAAAATTTCTAAATAATTTTTATCGAATCATTAGTCAGAAGTAGCTGATACTGTGATCAGCAGTCATGACACTGTGTAATTAATATTTCCTTTTAACCGGTTTGTTGATGACGGCTAACCGAAAGGTGAAATTATTTGTTGGGTTAATTAATATGCTCTATATCAAGTTCTTATTCGTTCAATTCACTTTATATCTGGAATAAAATACGTCAACTGTTCATACGAGGGTCATCCGGAAAGTAGTACCCGTTCGTGAAATAAAGACACAAAAGTAAATATTAACAAACATAAAAAATTTTATTTGAAAGAGGATACTTTAAACTACTTCTCAACATAATCTCCAAGCAAATTAAGGCATTTGTCATAACGTGTGACAAGTTTCTGTATTCCTGCTGCATAGTCCTTCGCCGCCAGCTCATTGAGATACGCGAGGGACCCATCTTGCACAAATTTTTGCATAATGCAGATGGTGTTTAACAATTTCATGAACAATTGTTCGAGAAACATTGGGAAAATGCTCACAGATGTCATCAATTGTGACGCGCCGATCGTTCCTCACGAATTCGTCAACTGAGCTCACCAGTTGGTCTGTAATGACAGACGGTCTCCCCGAACGCTCATCGTCGTGTGTGTTCCCCCTCCCCATGTTGAAGTTGCGACACCACCGCCGAACAGACGACTCGTCCATTACATTGTCTCCATACACCTCCTTTAATTGGCGATGAATATCACATGGGCGAACGTTTCTTGCATTGAGGAATTTAATCACTGCCCTCACTTCACAACTGGCGGCGTTCTCAATTTTTTTAAACATTGTAAACAATCACAGAAACAACACAGGCAATGCTAGCGTCACGCAACTTGGCTCAGAGAAGGCAGACAAGCCACTGAAGCTATCTGACCTCGTCCAGCGGCTACTCGCGTCGTCAGCACTTCATGCGGCACGAAAGGGTACTACTTTCCGGATGACCCTCGTAGTTCTAGGATTGGAATGTATGCAAATGATATACGTCGTTATCTCACACGTTTCTTTTGCTCTGAAATCATTAACAGTAAGAGAGTGCCCACGTTGCTGCTCGGTGACTTATTTCTTGCAATTAAAGTGTAAGTTTTTATCGCTCACTTGTAGGTTTTCGAGGAAAACTCGCGAACACTGCAAAGCGGAAATGGCCATCGAAATTGATCATTCATAATTACAGAGTGAATACCAAGTTGGTTGTACCTGACCGATTACTAATTTGTATTTTGCCCGAGACAGATTGATGTTCGTTTTGCTGCTGCATCTATACTTCGAATGCTTACTTGGTGGCTTCTTTGTAGTTTGGCATCGTCAGCAGCCTTTGGACAGAAGCTTGGTTCATTGCCGTGAGACCAACCCAGTAGAATATCCCACCGAAGAACACAGACCAGAAGGTGTACCTCTCGGCTATACTTGGATCATTCCTACAACAAATGGCATAAACGAAATCTTAATTCGATAAAAATAGTTAATATGGGATATCCTCTTGTGTGTTTCAAAATTGATGCTTAAAAATTTAGATAAGATAGCACTGATTTCAAGGAAGCTAAGCAAAGATGATTTCCTATTGTTTGTTTCCATTGTTCAATATAACGTGCAAATATGCCAAGCATTAATTATTAGGGATAAGGTGATTGATTAAATATTTTCCACATATTTATAATTGAGCTTCAATCTGCGTTGTACGGTGCTGCATAAGATTTAGTTTCTCTCTTTATACTTTAAAATATTCGATAGAGCATGACAGCCACCCAGGAAGTGCCCACTTGAAGGAACCTCCGAGGGTTTACCTGAAATTTGTCGAGATTTATCCCCCGATTCACCTTGAGAATTATGAAGTTGGTAATTCGAAACATCAATTAGGATTGGTAAATAGTAAATCTCTTTCGCACGTGATTGTTTCTTCGTTGATATTTTTCAATTTGTACTTATGCGCGGTCAACCATTCGCGTATTTTGCCTATTTCATGAAAAATAAACTTGTATTGTTGTTGATTCCTATAAGTTAATAATATTTAGCACATACGGATGATATTGTATTAACATATTCCAAAGAAACTGCGGGAGATGCCGCAACAGTAACTTTTAACGTAGTCATCCGCTAATGTGCATTTCAATGCAACAATTTCAGAGCGTAAAAATCATTCGCCTTGACTGGGACTCGAACCCAGATCCCTCAATATCCGGTCGAGTGCTTTAGCCACTTAAGCTACCGTTAAAAGTTACTGTTGCGGCATCTCCCGCAGTTTCTTTGGAATTTGTCAAAGGGAAAACACCATAAGTGTTTAAAGTTGGCTTTAACCTCGTGGACAGTGGCGCCTCGCGCACGACTACGAATGCATGTGACATTGTATGTACGGTATTTCGTCATAACATCTAGTTCCTTTAAAAGCCCCAAAATTTCAGAGTTTAAGAGGACGCCTCGGTAGCTTAAGTGGCTAAAGCACTCGACCGGATATTGAGGGATCTGGGTTCGAGTCCCAGTCAAGGCGAATGATTTTTACGCTCTGAAATTGTTGCATTGATATTGTATTAGTATTCAATGCACGAATTTGAAAGTAAATGGCAAAGTGAAAGGCAAAGAAGGTGTTATCCTGGAATTAATTAGTTACGCCACATTTAGTGCATTGGAAAAATATTTTGAACCCTCTGTACAAAGTAGCAAAAATAAATCCCCTAGTTTTCATATTATATCCAATTGATTACTCAAATATTCTCAAAAGGAGAAATAAAATGAGTCAGTTATTACATAGAAAGGAACAAGACAGGCAGAGTCTTTGAGGGAGACGCTTTCGATAATGCCTGCGACATCAGAGGGAGGACCCGCATTGGTACGGTTCGTGCCCCTCCCCCCCTAAACGGGCGTGTCATTGGTGCTGGCCGCCAAGGCGACAAGGGTGGCGGCCAAGGGAGCGCCATCGTTCTCCGAGGGGCGAAGAAACGCTCCGAATATGACAGAGCACCCATTCGCTAATTTAGGAGTGAGATATATTAAGTAAGAGTTAAATATGTCTATCTCATGCTAAGTCATTCGCCTTTAGGTCAATTAATTGACATTTGACATTGTACAAATAAATTATGGTTACATGCTCCCTTCCTGATGCCTCAGAAGGGCCAATTTATTGGAGTTCTTAAGTATTTATGGTTATTTTTAGCATAATTTAAACAACCTGCAAGGTCTGGAAGTATCTGGAGTTGGTATGGTTCATTCAAGATGCTCAGCATCTGTGTTGGAAGGCTGTGCCCTAAGAGGTGCGGGGGTAATTAGAAATGTTCTCGCCATGTAATAGCAATAAACGACTTATCTCAGAGAAACTTTTTTTTATTTTTCAATGTTGTCACCCCGTACACTAATGCATTTGATCCACTGATGTTCCAATGCCTTGATCCCATCTCGAAAATTAGATTCCTTCGGGCCTGCAAAATGCTCGTTTACTTCAGTTAGAAGTTCCTTGTTTGAAGAGAATTTCCGTCGTACGAGAAAAATTCAAGTATTGAACCAAAACGTACCCGCATAAGGCGGGTGTGGCAACAATTCGTATCTTATTTCACGTATTTTTGCCACGGCAAAGACACTTAGGTGTGGACGTGCATTATCTAGACGAAAGACTTTCTTGCCTGCCAAACCTGGCCTTTTTTCGCATATCTTTTGCTGTAGTTGGTCCAGGAGTTTAGCGTAGTATTTTCCTATGGGAAGGTAATCTATCATCAGAATGCGTTTCTTAATTCAGAATACTGATATTCCGGCCGACCGTATTGCCTACTCTTTCTTTGGTGGCGGTGAATCAACATGTTTCCACTGCTTTGACTTCTGTTTTCTGACACTGGACCCAAGTGTCATTTATGGTCACAAACTGGCGCAGTAAATCTTGCTGGTTGCTCTTAAATCAGGTCAAACGTGTTTATAAAATTTCCATTCTGATGAGTTTGTGATCATAGGTCAATAGTCGCGGCATGTAGCAGATAAATTTCTCAAATCCAATTTCACTGTTAAAATGTGATATACTTGTTCAGATGACACCCTTACAGCTTAAGCGAATTCTCGTAATTTCAGTCGGCGATCCTCCACGACCGTTTTAATACACATTTGCAATAACATCTGGGGTGGCAGTGGCACATTTTGACCGACCACTGCGCGGATCACCACCTAAGCTGTCCCGACCAAACTTAAACTCGTTTTTCCTCTAAGCAACAGTTGAATATGAAGCAGCAGAGTCCCCTTTCAGAGTATCCTGAAAGTCGGCATGGATTTCCTTTGCTTTCATACATTTATTTACAAAGTATTTCATCACTACTGGAGTCTCAATTATTACCATCTTCACAAATCACTAAACAGGCACAACAACAGGGAGGAGTCCGCACAACAGATCTCATCCGAGAGCACTGATGTGATACGAGTTTACTCATTAGGTTTTACCTATTACTACGCGGGAAACTCGTAACGCTAGCTCTGACATCTGGCGGTGGTTCTGAGAAGCTTTCTAACCACTCCCTCACAACAAAAGCATGTAGTTAGATCGAAATTCTATTCGAAACTTGCACAGTACTCGATTAAAGAAAATAATTAAGTGTATGTAATCCCGAAAATGCGGACGGATGGATCTTGTCCCTAGTAATTTCTTTCTTTCCCTAACTCTTAAAATTTCCCCGGAATCGTGTGCGATATAAAAACCGCACGCCAAACCTGTGGGGCGCACAGCGTTCATGTGGGCCGCGCGTGCTGGCGAACCACTTACGTACCTGAACATTTCGAGTCGACCGGTCTGAAGGCTGTCGCTCCAGACAGTGGCCACTCCTCCGTCCAGGCCGGTCCCTCTGATTATCAAGGCCGCCATGGTGACGAGGAGGATGACGAACATGAGAGTGTCGCTCCACACGATGGCCTTAATGCCTCCCTGGGGGCAGAAAATAGGGGACCTTCGCGGTCGGAATGTGGACGGTGAGGGCCCCGCAGCCTCCTCACATCTTGCCTGCTCTCACGATACGTTTGGTGGGCTCGTTGGTTGGCAACGGGGGCGGCAAACAAATGCCACCATGATCAAATCGAATCTAGTAAATCTGCTGGTGAAATCACTCACCCCTTCCCTCATCGTAAATGTAGCAAGGGGCACCTAATCGCGCCGTAACCATGACCCATTCCAATGGAAAAGTGCACGAGAAATGCACTTATGTTTTCTGACCATTTTTATGCGAGGTTTTTGACGCTTCAATCAGACATTAAAATGACGATTGAGAGCTGAACCCAAAAAAAACCCGAGATTTTGCTCGAGTCAAATACATTTTTGAGAGAACTTTTGAGTTCAATTAGATAAACTAATAATTGTGAGGTTTGTTTATGATCCGTGCAGTGAGTGCGCTTGAGAAAAATGTGATGCGATGTGTAAGTACTTACGACGGAAGCGTAGAACACGCAAACTCCAAACACAATGCCGACAATCACGTACACGTTCATGTTCGTCACTGAGGAGGAAAAAGTAAAAATAATTAAGCTTATTGCACAAGAGAAGGGGAAGATTATATTAGTTAAAGATTTATTCCTCGCCACGTTTTATCAAAGACTTTTATGGCAATCTTAACCCAGAACTACCGACCACACACAATGAGCCTTGGTCACCAAAAGATATTTGAATGCAAGCCATTCCTTTTCTCAACTATGTAGCTTCTACCAAAGTGGTAATCTGCATAAACATGGATTTAGTCACACTATTTATATTGATGTTGCTTTTATATGCGTGTTTTCCAGAGAATTTTAATTTTAGCTTGATTTTATTGGAACCATCCGAGTTCACGAGGCAAAGATATGGAAGGAAAATTACGATTGGAATTTGGGAAGATTCGTGAGGGATGAAAAGAGTACAGAGAGGAATTATATGGTTAGGAAGAGGAGTAAGACAGAGATGACACGACTCGCATGCGAGGTGTGTTCATGAAATAACAGGAGTTTTTAAATTTCGCGAGTTTTGAAAGACCGACTGTCCAAATCTTTTTTAATTATGTTGGTATGCATGTCCATAAACTGTGCTAAAATTTTCAGCTGTATTAATTGCTTACTTTGTCTGTGGCAGCCGCCGCGTTGAGGTTAGGCGTGCTTTTTATGAGCTAGGCGATTTTCGTTTGTTGAAAACAATTGATCGAAGAATTTGTATCAAGCCTTAGTTTCGACGTCACATCCGCAAACCCATGTTTCGTACCCTGTTATAACGCGTTTCAGTAATTCTGCATCGCCGTTGACTTCATTCGGTGACTCCATTGAGCAAATTCCATTCGCTTCCGCTGTTTTTGCTCAAAATTCAGCACATTTGGAACAAATTTTGCTGTCACGCGTTTCATACCCAAAACATGCGAAAATATTCCATGGCATGAGCCAATTCCACATGCCAACATCATCAGCGACTCCTCTGATTATTGTGATTGGGCGATCGTTTAATAACCATTTCTTACACTTTTTCCGCGTTCTCATCGGTTGTTGATGTGCCCCGGGGCGTTCGTCATCTTCAACGTCTTCACGGCCATCTTGGAAACTCATTCACGTACCTCTCGTAAACTCTCTTGTTTTACTCACAGCAGACTCACAATTTTGGCCTTTCTTGACATTTCACACACTTTATTTCAATTTTTACGCAAAATTTGACACAAATTCTTTGATCCAACTTCTTTAACAAACGAAAATCGCCGAGGTCATAACAAACACATCCAACCTTAGCGGCTGCCACAGACAAACAATGAAATTGAACAGCTGAAGGTTTTATCATAGTTTAGGGGCATGCATAGCAGCACAATAAAATAATTTGACAATAGGATTCTCGAAAACAGTGTAATTTGAAAATTCCCGTTATTTTCTGAACATCACCTCGTACACGCTTCTTTTCAACTTAGATACGCGGAAAGCAGTAAATGTGGCATGGGAGAAACTGGAGATAGGAATGAAAGTCGATGGATAATCCATAAAATCATTTGGGTCTGCGGGTAAAACTCGAATTGGCAGTCAGCCAAGGGGCTGCAAGCATTGCCGAATGAATTGGTAATTCAGTGTAAATCAATATTTTAGCAAATCAGTCAAAGTTTATGCTTTCTTTTATGAGCTCCGTTTATTCACGCCTCTAAGATTATTCACAGGAAATATCCACAGGACTTAGAAAACTGGTGAGGAGATGGTTCCTTTATACACATGGAAAGTCTTTAAAAGATTTCTGAGTAGAATGAATTCCATAAAGCAATCCCCTTAGCCGTCATTTCCTCCATCTCTTATTCCCATAGAACCATAGAACATTCTCGTATTTTGCAAAGGCAATAGGAAATAATCAGGCATTCTCTTCCGAGAGGCGTGCCATCAGTGGACCAGGAAATATCAAGATGACGGCATGTCCCAAACAGCGTTCAACCAGGAGCTCTTATTCGACGTTGAATTGCACTCCATGAGTGAAATACGTGGTCTGTGCAACAAATGCGCGAACTAGTGCAATCTGGCGGCCATAACGCGGACTAGCGGCGCTAGTTGCCAGGGACCCAATGAGCCGTCTGTGCTTGGCGGATCGTCGAGCTGTGCGTATGGTGCCAGTTGTGTTAGTTTCCGTTGTCCTTGTTTTTACTGCTTGTCGAACATGGCAATTGACGAAATCACGGAGCAACTAATCAACATCAGTTTTATTGGTGAAGTGCGGTATAATAGTGAACAATAAATTACTGAAATGTTGACGGCTGTTTACGGTGATAATGCGCTGAAGAAAGCATCCGATTTCAAACGGATTAAATCAAATCGAAAAATCAAGAAAAATCCAATCGAAAATCAAAGTCATGCTCCTAGGTTCCCTAGTTTGATGCCGAAGGTGTTGTTCATCATAAAATTCTTCCTGAAGGACAAACATTAAATGCTGAGTTATACCTTAAAGTTCTCAAGCGTTCGAGAGATCGCGCGCTTCATGTGCAACCAAATTTGACTCAAGGCAATGGATACTAGATCCTTCACCTTGACAATACACCTGCACATTCAGCATTGATTGTTCGCCGTTTTCTGGCAAAAAAATCAATTACTATCCTTATTCCAACTTTTTCATGTTTCCAAAATGCCAAATTGCGATGAGGGGACATATCACTGGGAAGATGTGGAAGACACAATGAAGCAAGAAACGACGAGAAAACTAAAAAGCCTAACTGCCGGGGAGGACTTCAAGAGGAGGAGGAGCTTAAAACGGTGGAAAAGAAGATGGAATAAGTGCATAGCAACGACTGGAGAGTACTTTGAACAGGGAACAACATCGATGTAGACTAAATTTTGCAAAATAAAATTTCTATGGCCTCATTTCGCGTATTTATTGGACAGACCTCGTAGGGCCACACTCAATTATGCGTGTCTTCCTAATCAAATCACGTTAAGTTTGACCCAGGACTACTCACCTTGTGCCAGGGCCAACGACGGTGCGTAGAGGACCAGTCCATTGCTCATCAGCTGGCGATTTTCGAGAGAGAGAGAAAGGAAAGGATTAATGGCGGTGAAAGGCCCCTTTGGACGACTCGTCAGTCATTCGCAACTCACCGCTTGTACGATGAAGATGAAGGAGTAGATGCTTCTCACGCAGCTGTGGAATCGGAGCTGCAGATACTGTAGTAAGAAAGAGAAGGACCGTTCTCACCTCACCCGTCTTGGATACAAACCCCCAAAGATGCAGGTTGCGCAACATAGTATGAGGAGTACATGGTATGGCAGTGAAAACATATGCATGTGTTTAAGGGCCAAGAGCGTTCGCCACTCTCCCTAATAAACCTCTGGACCCAAAAGGACTGTGTTTGTGGCGATTAGAAATGTACGTAATTTTTAAACTTGGAAAGAACGCGTTTTTCCGAATAATCGTATTATTGGGAATTTATGCATTGCATTGCAATTTCAACTATTTAAAACCTGATTTAACCCGAATAACTTTATATCTGTTTTTTCAATAAATTATTCCCAGTTGATAAATGGCGACTTGAATTACAAAAGGGGCGTTGCGTTTCAAGCGGCACAGCGTGCCACGTACGGTGTAACCATGTAGACAAGCAGTCTTGAATGGCGCGAAACTTCACAGGTTGTTTCCTTTGATAAGGGTGCTAATATCTTCCTAATTTTTCTGACCACTGTGCTTTTTGTTTTCTTATTACTTATAGTTAATTTTTACCGACTCATTTTTCCTCATTAAAGTTTCTGCATTCTTTTACAGACTCTGCCGAGTGTGCAGCTACCTCGAATATTGCCAGCAATTTAAATGAAATGGTTTTAATGTTTTCAAAAAATCTTTTGCCTTAATCTTCATGACAATTATGCAGGGTGTGCTCCAAAAGTAATGCAATTATTTGTTTTAAAGTAATTTATTGAACTGATTTGCACAAACACTAAACATCCTTCAAAGTACTGCCCTTGGGCCTCTACACATTATTTCCAGCTACTCTGCCATAACCGATACGCGCTCTGGAAGGCGTCTTCCCGGACCTCTCGCAAAGTCTTCGTCACGGCTGATTGGATCTCGTCTATGGACGAAGAACGGGTTCCTTTCAGGGCTGCCTTAACCCAAGGGAACAAAAGGAAGTCTCCTGGGACGACGTCAGGACTATACGGGGGGGTCGGGTAGTGTTGGCACCTATAGTTTGGCCAGGAACTCGCGAGCTTGTAGCGAGTTGTCGTGATGGAGTTTCCAGGTATCGGAGAAGTCTTTCCTCATCCTGGAGACTCTTTTTCGGGGTCTTTCCAGCACATCCACGTAGTAGGCAGCGTTAACTGTCTGTCCTTGAGGGACAAACTCCTTAGGGACCACTCCTTTACTCTCGAAAAAGACAATGACATTTTTTCACTTATGATTTGCTCATTCTTGCCTTTTTGGGCTTGGATGGCTGGTAGGTGTGCCACTCAGAGTTTTGGCGTTTTTTTCATATTAAAAAACCAGGGTTTCATAACCAGTGATGACGTCCAAATACTCAGGTTCATTTTCAATTCGTTGCAAAAGTTCACTTGAAATTTCCGCTCGGATGGTCTTACGTGACACGTTCGGCGCGCAGAGGTTTACAATAACTGACCTCATGCCGCTTCCACAGCTTGGAGAGCACTGAGATTGGTTTCGTGGCGAAGCTTAGCACCTCTACCATCCATTTCCGACTATAGAGTGGCGAGGAAAATTCAATAGCATTACTCATCGAACGCACCTTGTAATTCCTTCAATAGAAATGCTAACAAACATATGAAAAGGCACCTCTGCTCCATCTTCCGCTGCATCGCTGTTTATTTTTTCATTTAGTTTCGATATGGCTTGTCGATCATTCTTCTGCTTCCTCACTCGATCCCTGAATTCTTCATTGTGCTGTGCTGCAGTTTACAGCTAATCGTGTCAATCGCTCCCTCCAGACAATAAATATAGGGCACTTTTCCTGCAACAATTTCAGAGCGTAAAAATCATTCGCCTTGACTGGGACTCGAACCCAGATCCCTCAATATCCGGTCGAGTGCTTTAGCCACTTAAGCTACCGAGGCGTCCTCTTAAACTCTGAAATTTTGGGGCTTTTAAAGGAACTAGATGTTATGACGAAATACCGTACATACAATGTCACATGCATTCGTAGTCGTGCGCGAGGCGCCACTGTCCACGAGGTTAAAAGCCAACTTTAAACACGTATGGTGTTTTCCCTTTGACAAATTCCAAAGAAACTGCGGGAGATGCCGCAACAGTAACTTTTAACGGAGTCATCCGCTAATGTGCATTTTAATGCAACAATTTCAGAGCGTAAAAATCATTCGCCTTGACTGGGACTCGAACCCAGATCCCTCAATATCCGGTCGAGTGCTTTAGCCACTTAAGCTACCGAGGCGTCCTCTTAAACTCTGAAATTTTGGGGCTTTTAAAGGAACTAGATGTTATGACGAAATACCGTACATACAATGTCACATGCATTCGTAGTCGTGCGCGAGGCGCCACTGTCCACGAGGTTAAAAGCCAACTTTAAACACGTATGGTGTTTTCCCTTTGACAAATTCCAAAGAAACTGCGGGAGATGCCGCAACAGTAACTTTTAACGGAGTCATCCGCTAATGTGCATTTTAATGCAACAATTTCAGAGCGTAAAAATCATTCGCCTTGACTGGGACTCGAACCCAGATCCCTCAATATCCGGTCGAGTGCTTTAGCCACTTAAGCTACCGAGGCGTCCTCTTAAACTCTGAAATTTTGGGGCTTTTAAAGGAACTAGATGTTATGACGAAATACCGTACATACAATGTCACATGCATTCGTAGTCGTGCGCGAGGCGCCACTGTCCACGAGGTTAAAAGCCAACTTTAAACACGTATGGTGTTTTCCCTTTGACAAATTCCAAAGCTTAAGTGGCTAAAGCACTCGACCGGATATTGAGGGATCTGGGTTCGAGTCCCAGTCAAGGCGAATGATTTTTACGCTCTGAAATTGTTGCATTAAAATGCACATTAGCGGATGACTCCGTTAAAAGTTACTGTTGCGGCATCTCCCGCAGTTTCTTTGGAATTTGTCAAAGGGAAAACACCATACGTGTTTAAAGTTGGCTTTTAACCTCGTGGACAGTGGCGCCTCGCGCACGACTACGAATGCATGTGACATTGTATGTACGGTATTTCGTCATAACATCTAGTTCCTTTAAAAGCCCCAAAATTTCAGAGTTTAAGAGGACGCCTCGGTAGCTTAAGTGGCTAAAGCACTCGACCGGATATTGAGGGATCTGGGTTCGAGTCCCAGTCAAGGCGAATGATTTTTACGCTCTGAAATTGTTGCATTAAAATGCACATTAGCGGATGACTCCGTTAAAAGTTACTGTTGCGGCATCTCCCGCAGTTTCTTTGGAATTTGTCAAAGGGAAAACACCATACGTGTTTAAAGTTGGCTTTTAACCTCGTGGACAGTGGCGCCTCGCGCACGACTACGAATGCATGTGACATTGTATGTACGGTATTTCGTCATAACATCTAGTTCCTTTAAAAGCCCCAAAATTTCAGAGTTTAAGAGGACGCCTCGGTAGCTTAAGTGGCTAAAGCACTCGACCGGATATTGAGGGATCTGGGTTCGAGTCCCAGTCAAGGCGAATGATTTTTACGCTCTGAAATTGTTGCATTAAAATGCACATTAGCGGATGACTCCGTTAAAAGTTACTGTTGCGGCATCTCCCGCAGTTTCTTTGGAATTTGTCAAAGGGAAAACACCATACGTGTTTAAAGTTGGCTTTTAACCTCGTGGACAGTGGCGCCTCGCGCACGACTACGAATGCATGTGACATTGTATGTACGGTATTTCGTCATAACATCTAGTTCCTTTAAAAGCCCCAAAATTTCAGAGTTTAAGAGGACGCCTCGGTAGCTTAAGTGGCTAAAGCACTCGACCGGATATTGAGGGATCTGGGTTCGAGTCCCAGTCAAGGCGAATGATTTTTACGCTCTGAAATTGTTGCATTAAAATGCACATTAGCGGATGACTCCGTTAAAAGTTACTGTTGCGGCATCTCCCGCAGTTTCTTTGGAATTTGTCAAAGGGAAAACACCATACGTGTTTAAAGTTGGCTTTTAACCTCGTGGACAGTGGCGCCTCGCGCACGACTACGAATGCATGTGACATTGTATGTACGGTATTTCGTCATAACATCTAGTTCCTTTAAAAGCCCCAAAATTTCAGAGTTTAAGAGGACGCCTCGGTAGCTTAAGTGGCTAAAGCACTCGACCGGATATTGAGGGATCTGGGTTCGAGTCCCAGTCAAGGCGAATGATTTTTACGCTCTGAAATTGTTGCATTAAAATGCACATTAGCGGATGACTCCGTTAAAAGTTACTGTTGCGGCATCTCCCGCAGTTTCTTTGGAATTTGTCAAAGGGAAAACACCATACGTGTTTAAAGTTGGCTTTTAACCTCGTGGACAGTGGCGCCTCGCGCACGACTACGAATGCATGTGACATTGTATGTACGGTATTTCGTCATAACATCTAGTTCCTTTAAAAGCCCCAAAATTTCAGAGTTTAAGAGGACGCCTCGGTAGCTTAAGTGGCTAAAGCACTCGACCGGATATTGAGGGATCTGGGTTCGAGTCCCAGTCAAGGCGAATGATTTTTACGCTCTGAAATTGTTGCATTAAAATGCACATTAGCGGATGACTCCGTTAAAAGTTACTGTTGCGGCATCTGCCGCAGTTTCTTTGGAATTTGTCAAAGGGAAAACACCATACGTGTTTAAAGTTGGCTTTTAACCTCGTGGACAGTGGCGCCTCGCGCACGACTACGAATGCATGTGACATTGTATGTACGGTATTTCGTCATAACATCTAGTTCCTTTAAAAGCCCCAAAATTTCAGAGTTTAAGAGGACGCCTCGGTAGCTTAAGTGGCTAAAGCACTCGACCGGATATTGAGGGATCTGGGTTCGAGTCCCAGTCAAGGCGAATGATTTTTACGCTCTGAAATTGTTGCATTAAAATGCACATTAGCGGATGACTCCGTTAAAAGTTACTGTTGCGGCATTTCCCGCAGTTTCTTTGGAATTTGTCAAAGGGAAAACACCATACGTGTTTAAAGTTGGCTTTTAACCTCGTGGACAGTGGCGCCTCGCGCACGACTACGAATGCATGTGACATTGTATGTACGGTATTTCGTCATAACATCTAGTTCCTTTAAAAGCCCCAAAATTTCAGAGTTTAAGAGGACGCCTCGGTAGCTTAAGTGGCTAAAGCACTCGACCGGATATTGAGGGATCTGGGTTCGAGTCCCAGTCAAGGCGAATGATTTTTACGCTCTGAAATTGTTGCATTAAAATGCACATTAGCGGATGACTCCGTTAAAAGTTACTGTTGCGGCATCTCCCGCAGTTTCTTTGGAATTTGGCACTTTTCCTTTTCATTTCCGAGTTTCCTCTCCAGTATCAGTTGCCAAGCTAATGTAACATCTCGAGACCCTCTTCCACTTCTAATCCAAACTAACTCTCCCTATTATGCTCTTCTTTTTTCCTCTTGCATTTTCTTTTGCTCTTCTTTATCCTCTTTACTCTGAGAATGAGCACATTGGGGAAATGTGACGATAGAGAAATTGCACCTCGTCAATTAATTTCTTCATTCGTGTGCTATTCCTTCTTCTATAGAGTTATAGTTTTACTATCGATCAAGTCTTTTGGTAGTTTCCCTCTCGCGATATTATTAAATTATTTCAAAGATCTCCCGTCACACCTTCTTGCCTAAATTCTCCAGAAGTTCTCAAGGTGTGTCGTGTACGCCTGTCGCCTTGCCTGAGCTATTCTTGAATTCTTATTCCTGAGACACTTGTTAATGCCTAGTATATCACCTATGCCTAGGAAAATCAAAGTAAACTTGGTAAAAGTTAATCACTTCAGTTATGACTGATGAAGGCCATAGCATAGTGCTAAATAAATATATCATACCGTACTTTGAAATGAAAATGTGGTTAGGAGTGGTCAAATGTATAGTATAATAATTGACTTCATTTTTCGAAATGGTACCATCCATATTTAGAGATTCCTCCTCATTCAACTCCCGGCTTCCCAAAGAGACTTTCTTTCCTACGTTGATCGTAGATGGAGTGATTTTAGTGGATGCGACTCGCAATTGACAGTTCAGAGATGGACCATGAAAGTGACATTCACTTTCGACTCACGTCAAGCAAACCTATAAATGATGCAACGTGGCAAAGCAGCCACTTGACCTCTGGACTCGAATGCTTCCAAATGCAACCAACTCATTTCTTTTTTTCCCGCCATCCGCCTGCTTACCTCGTTGACCGAAGTGATGCGCAGATTCTCGTAGACGGGCAGGAAGAGGGCCGTGGCGAGGGGGCCGCCCACGAGGAAGGCGAAGGAGAGCACGTAGAGGAGCACCCCGTAGTTGTACATTTCGGCCGGGTTCCCGAGCATCACCACCGCCGACGAGTGCCTTCGGCGGACCAATTACACACTTTAATTAACGCGCGCACCTTTCATGCTCATTTATAATGGCGGTCGTTCTATGGCAACGACTTGGGTCCAAGCATAATAGGAAATTCATAATCATTTCACCCAAGAAAGGAGGAGAACGGCATAATATTTCCTGTTTTGGACCGATTAATTGAACAAATATGCTCGCGGCATTAGATCACGCTGGATCTACATCAATTGCAGTGCGAAATGGAATTCAACGCCAAAACGACGTCACCAAATGCACAGATTCAACATCCGGATGAAACTAGTGACTTCAGGATTTGACGACATTACCTCTCGTCATTTTACTAATATTTTGCAAATTGATATTTTATTTTTGAAAACATATCTTTTTTTTATTTTTCTTGAAAGTTCTCCTCTCTCTCAGAAACGATAGCACATAAACCTACTTATTTGATGTTTTTTTTATTTTCACCCTAAAAATGTATTACCCGGCGAACTGGAAATTAAAAATTCAGATTCAAATCAAAATTCAAAGCAAAAAATAACATTTAAATTAAATGAAAATTATTGATTGAAAATTTACGGTGGTATATCGTATATTCCAATTCCCAAGAAAGCTTTGCAAAGCAAAGCCGACAGCAACAGGACAGAAGATGCAGAAGAAGAAGACTGAATTAGTTAGAATAGGAACGTGGAATTTTAGGACAATGATGAGGACAGGGAAATTGGAGAACATTAAACGAGAGATGGAAAGGGGAATATAGATATTTTAGGTCTATGCAAGGTGAGATGGAAGGATATCGGGGATTACTGGAGTGATAATTATAGAATAATATACAGCGGCGGGGACGAGAGCCAACGAGGGGTTGCCATAGTATTAAATGAAGAGGTAGGAAGAAGCGTAGTCAACATAGAGCAGGTAACGGATAGAATACTATTAGTGGAGATAAAAGCAGAACCGACGAACGTAGTTATTATTCAGGTATACATGCCACCGAGCAACCATAAGGAAGAAGAGGTCGATAGGATATACGATCAGTTAGAGGACATAATCGCGAGTGTTCCTGCAGGGAAACATTTGATAGTGATGGGGGATTAGAATGCGACGGTAGGCGAAGGAAGAGATGGTGATGAGGTGGGGGACTACGGTTTAGGCACGAAGAATGACCGCGGGGAGAAAGCAGTTGAGTTCTGCAGGAGACAGGGGATAGTCATCACCAACACTTGGTTTAAATACCACAAAAGACGCAGGTATACATGGAAAATGCCAGGTGAGTCAGAAAGGTATCAGCTAGATTATATTCTGGTTAGACACAGGTTTAGGAACAGTATGATAAATTCGCACAGCTTCCCGGGAGCGGATGCGGACCCTGACCACAATTTAGTTGCCATGAAATGAAGCGTCCGTTTCAAAAAGATAAGGCAGGGATGGTGGGTTAGGAAATGGCATGTAGAGCCATTAACTAGATTGACAAAGAAGGAGGATCAGCCGGCTGTGGAGAAAACCATGAGGACGGTAAAGAGCTGAGTACCATTGAGATTAAATGAAAGAATATCATAAAAGGGAAATAAAAATACGCAAAAGAAAGTATAAGAACTGCTAAAAGGAAAATGTCAAGGAAACCATGGATCATTGATGAGATGATTAGAGAGATATATGAGAGAAAGAAATGAAAGAATGTGACACAGAGTTAGGAAGAAGGAAGCGCAAAGAGTTAAATATTAAATTGAAAAGGGTAACAAATAAAGCAAAAGAAGTATGGTGGAAGACGCAGTGCGAAGATATAGAAATTTGCCGGAGGAAGGGTGAAATGGGTTCACTTTATATGAAGGTTAAAACACTATTGGGAAGTAAGAAGGGAAGGTCTGTGTTAGCAGTTAGACATAAGTCGGGAAAGATAATAGTTGAAATAGAAAAGATCCAAGAGAGACGGAAGGAATATATAAAAGAACTGTATGGTAAAGAACTTAGGCCAAAAAGGTTAGACATAGGAAAGGAACATGACGTAGATGAAAATAGCTTAGGTCCAGACATCCTCGACGAAGAGATAGAACGCACGTTAAAGAATATGAAACTAAACAAAGCCGTGGGGCTGGATACATTCTTGCGGAACTACTGAAATATTTGAAAAAATGTGGGAGGAAGAGTCTATATGGACTGATTCGTAGCATCTATGAGGAAGGAATCTTTGTGAGATCAGTGTTAATTCCAATTCCGAAAAAAGTAAAGGCTACATCATGTGAAGACTACAGGACAATAAGTTTGATATCCCACGCAGCTAAAGTTGTTCTCAGGATCATAAACAAAAGGATAGAGAGTAGGGCAAATGATTACATAGGGGATGACCAGTTTGGGTTTAGGAAGGGGAGGGGTACGCGTGATGCCATTGCAGTAATGAGATTATTAATCGAGAGGAATAAAGAACACAACCAGGAGGTATTTGCCTGTTTCGTAGATTTCGAAAAAGCGTCTGATAGAGTAAATTGGGAAAAACTAATGAGTATATAGCAGAAAATAGGATAGATTGGAGGGATAGGA
Source organism: Hetaerina americana (assembly GCF_022747635.1). Taxonomy (NCBI): domain Eukaryota; kingdom Metazoa; phylum Arthropoda; class Insecta; order Odonata; family Calopterygidae; genus Hetaerina; species Hetaerina americana. The sequence continues at coordinate 108,272,418 of NW_027286874.1, forward strand.
GGCTAATCCGCAACCTGTACATGTCTCTGACTGCTCAGGTGCGAGCTGGGAACGGGGAGTCCGGATGGGCAGTGTTAAGAAGAGGTGTAAGGCAGGTTTGCCCATTATCACCGTTGCTGTGCAACCTTTATGCAGAGGAAATTATTAAAGACGCATGGGAAGAACTGGAGGTAGGAATGTAAGTTGGCGGGAAAAAATCATAACATCACTTAGTTTTGTTCTAAGCTAGGTAAGTTCTAACCAAGCTTTAGTTTTTAAGTCAGCCAAGGGTCTGCAGGCATTGCTGAGTGAATTGGAAATTCAGTGCAGTAGATATAGGATGAGAATCAATATTGATAAAACAAAGGTTATGCAATTTCCCAGAAAGGCTAAGCTAAATATGAAAATATGAGGGCAAAAACTAGAGCAGGCAGAACAGTTTACGTCACTCGGAAGCATTTGGTGCAAATTGGTCAAAGTGGTGTGGACGAAAGGATAAGAAATGCGCTAGGCAAAGATGCTATCTCAAGGAGGAGGGAGTTGATGACAGGGACGTTGAGTAAGGGTGTTTAAAACTTTGATATAGAGCGTAGTTAAGTGCGTAAACGTGGTCACTGAAGCAGGATGCTATTGGAGGTAGTAGTAGGCAGTAGAGTAGAGGTAGTGCTGGTGGAGGTAGGCAGGGAGTAGATTGAAGGCTTTCGAAATGTCTGTGTTGAGAAGAATGGAGAAGAGTGTAGAAGGTGAAATGGACCGAAAGGAAAACAAATGAGGAAGTACTTGGTATAGTGGGCGAGGAGAGGGGTTTATTGGGAGTCATCCTATGGAGGCAGGAAAAATGGATGAAGGGGGTATTGACCGGCAGTGGGATGTTGAAGACTGTATCAGAGGGAAGAATTTTGGGCAAACGAGGAAAGGGGAGGAACAGGATAGGGATGTTGGACGGGATGAAAGGAGGAAGGAAGTACTCAGAGATGAAGAGGTGCTTGATGTAGAGTGAGATGCTGGGCTGCCTTTCGTTAGGAGAATCAAAATATTTATTTGGTTGTTGTGTCCAACCAGAACATACCTTAGCCGGTGGATTACTTTAGAGTATATTCCAATTAAATACATAAACATAAGTAGAAACCAAATTGATTGCGTAATGAAAGTTTGTATGATTCTCGAATAGTGATAAACATTTGTTCAAAGTTTGGTACAATCTGTTAAATGGCGAGTCTAAACTGCAGTTTTTTTTTAAATTACTTAAAGTATCCGCCCAAATTTTAATATTAGAAAGTAGAAAATTCATTGCAGTCATAAGCTGAACCTCTTATAGAATTTAATTATATTGACATTAATTATACACACCACAAATCTCGTTTAGCGCTTCTTTTCTCTTAATTTTGAAATTCATTCGTTCGAATTGAATTTTCATATCTTGCAGTGTCAAACATCGCATAAATATTACAAGATGTGTCGTGCCTAATGCATGGAACGTAGAAATATCTTTCGATCCTTTCTACCATAGTACCTCTTTAAACATATCTATTTGAAGGAGCGGATGTGAATTTCCTGTGTATTACTGCTTAAGCGTATCGATGCGTGAATTGAACGCCGTCGGGTCGAGTAGTGGGTCAACTCTACCATCACCAGCCAAACCAATCAATCTTCGGGGTGAACCCTGTGTTAGTGATTTTTTAATATTTGGTATGGTTATTTCCGAATTCTCCATAGGGAGTAAGTATATTTTGTGATTTTTTAGGTTGAGAGTGATGATCAAATGAAAAGATCATCGTTCTCCAACCACCCACCAATATAATTAACTACGTATCTACTTGTTTCTTTGGTGTGACTCTAATTTCTCTGGTCAATTATACTAATATTGGAAATTTAAAAAATTCATTAAATGTTGCATTAGCATCTATTTACTAGCATAATTGGGTCTGTGATATCCCTATATGATTTAGCTTGTAGGAAAGCAGGAGGAACATAAAGCAAAGAATTACATTAGGTAAAGAATCTCTTTTTAACATTTAGGAGGGAATTGATGACAGATTGACGATTAAACGAGTGAAACATTGTCAATGAAGCAGGATGATGGGCGCAGACTGGAGTGTTTTGAGATCTGGGCGCGGGGAGTGATGGAGAAGGTGAAGTGGACAGAAAGGAAAACAGATGAGGAAGCGCCCTAGGTATGGTTAAAGGGGAGGAGAGAGGATTGTTGGGAGAAATCCCAAAAATGAAGAAAATATGGATGGAGAACATTTTGATTGGCAACGAGATATTGGAGACTGCGACTGAGTGGAGAATGTCGGACAAACGAGGACGGGGTAGGAAAAGGATAGGGATGTTGGAAAATGATCGGAATATTGAACGGAATGAATGTGTATGTAATGTCTGCGGAATTGAAGAAGTTTATTATACGTCGCATGGGGTATCATATTATGTCTTGTCAGGCGTGGCTAAAAATTTTGTTGGAATGTACAGCCTGTCCCCGTTAAAAAAAAGAATAGACTACCAAATAATTACAATAACAACTTAATCGATAAATAAATAAAATTAAACATTATGTTTGTTAAAGGAGCAAATCCAGGTGGCGTTTTGCACGCGATTACATGAAATTATGCGGAAATCATTCAGGTTCTTCAATTGGTTGCACAGTAAAGGTATTATATATTAAGTACCGTGATATCTCCAAGTTACTTCATCGTCCAACTCCCTAAATGCGATAGTTCACTGAAAAATTGTCCTCGTATACACTGGGGTATAGATTTAAAGTAATTATTACTGACGGAATGAGGGGAGAAAGGAGGCATATGGGATTGAAAAGAGGCTAAATATAATATCTGATGTCAGGGTGTTTGGTGGGAGAGACTAGGAATTTGTCGCTGCACCGCTTAATAACTTGTGTTATTCAAAAGCATGCCTTTACCGGTAGATAACCGATAATAATAGCAAAGTCTCTTCTGCGTCGAAGTAAAATTAAGACGATTAATTCTCAACATGAAATAGGTATACGGTTTGCTCCGTTTTGAGTAAAATCCTACCATGCCATTCGTTGTAGCAACACACTGGAAAAGCCTTTCAATTTTCATATTTTATTGAACTAACCTCGATTGAATGATAGTGTGCGCAGTTTGGTGGACTTTGCCTCCAGTTGATTTTGAAAAGATTCGGCCAATGAAATCAAACAATGCGACAAAATATTATGATGATAAAATTGATTTGAAAAAACCAACATGTTAGGATCGAACTGGTAAAGTGACACTGAAGAAAATGAAAATGGAATGAATACTTATATATGCCTGAAGTCGGTGCGATGTTAGAAATTACGAACTGAACGGAGAAATAGTATAATTAAGAATATCGATCGATTTTCTGCAAATAAATAGATGCGTTTCCAATGCACACCGGTTTTAAAGAATTGTGTATCACAAAAAACGAAGAATGCTCATAATGTTTGTATATTGTCAATTTATACTGACTTTTAACAAATCATATTTCAGACTACTATATGTGTAACATACATTAAATTTTCAATCGAAAATTCATATAATTTTAATTTGTTTTAAGATAAATCTCCCTCAAGATGTGCCAAAGGTAATTTTTGCAATACAACATCGAAACAATAAGCATATGTCCATCAAATCACCGCATGTTTAACCCTATCAATACTTTTTAAATTGAAAAAGGAGTTGCTCCTGGTTTCCGAACAAGTTGATTTGTCGACACTTGAGGGATAACAGGCGAATCTGCGCAACATTTGGAAATATCTCGCGAAAACCCGACTTCTAAGGCTGCCGTGGTTCTAGTTACAGAGTGCGTTTCTAAAGTTTTGCAATTATTTTTAGACATGTATGCCAAGTTATCTCCAGAAAATTGTCGCATTTTCACATTTGGAATAAATTATTTAAGCTTTTGAGAGAATGTGCTAAAAATAAAATGAATGAGAAAGTGTAATTGGTGAAAGAGTGAAAGAAAATCGATCCGAACACTTATTTTCCTTTTGTCCATTTCTTCACACTGAAAATTATAATCATGCCTGACCATGTACTGGGACGCGAGAAGGGTACTTTCTTGAAATGTTCCATTTTTTCCGCGGTCATCCGGTACACAAGAAGGTAGCCTGGAAATTTTAAGGTCCTCACTCTATTGAAATTTACCAGGAATGTGTGAAATTTAGTCAGTCAGTCAGTCAATTTGTACTTTCATACATGTATGAGTTGAATTACGTTGTGACAAGTGGATAAGTACATAGACATGGATGTATTTTAATGCAAAGGCAACCAAGTGTCAACCTATAAAATGATCGAACGATTTCAAATAATCTCTCGCCGTGAAATTCAGTATTTCCGATCATCACAAAATGAAAAGACAACCAGAGTTATCAGCCGGCGCGTTAGTTGATGTCGCAGAGGGCGTCCTCACCCGAGGATCATGGAGAGGGCCACCGGTAGGAAGTGCATGCTGCGGTTGCCCACGAGGAAGGCGGAGGCCGTGCGGATCCTCCCGCGGAAGAAGCCGACGTAGAGGCCGATGAAAATCGAGATGGAGAGGATGGCCGCGAAGACGGCGTAGTCGGCCCCTTTGAAGCGGTGCGCCCCGATCCCATTGACCTCGTGGCACTCGGAGGCGTCCCGCCGTCCACCACCGCCGGCATCCTCCTCGTCGGCGGCGAAGAGCGGTCGCGACCAGGGGTCATCCCCCGGACCGGCCAACCAGCTGGCCATCGCGGGCCTGGGTGGGGCGAAATAAGTAAGCGGTCAGCTCGCGAGCGGAAATGGACCGCGTCCATCATGTACTCTCAGAAGGGAAGTGATTCCTCTGAGAGTAAACATAGTAATTCATTTCTCCATCTGATATTTATTATTTGATAGATAGATAGAGGTTTTCATTTGGACGAAATTGAGACCTACTGGTCCCTTCTTCCATATCACCCATCGTCACATACATATCAGGCATAAAATCTATAATTACAAATGCATACACATGAATACGTACATGCACACAGACAGATTTACATTATGATCAGATTGGCACGTCGAAAAGAAAAGAGAAATATATATATATATATATATATATATATATATATATATATATATATATATATATATATATATATATATATATATATATATATATATATATACACACACACATATAAATTAAAAATACACCAACACGTACACACATACTCAAAGTAAATGACAGTGATTAGAGAGAACAATAAATTAGGGAAAGTCCAAGCAAAGAATGACGTAAAAGTTTGTGGGAAAAGCTAGGGAGAGTGTAGCATTGCTCACCTATAAATAGCATGATAATGATAGAATGAAAGGAGGAATGAATTATGTTGAATTGAAAAAGATTTCATTGCATTGTGGGATCAGGTTTGTCTTGGGCGAGGCTAACATTTTCTAGGGAGTGTTATTTCCGTGTCCGCCAAAAACTTACCTTAAACAGTGGACTAACGAATGAATAAAAAATATGACTCGCTTGGTTTCCAGTTCTCCCTCATGAGGGCCCTGATTGCATGACGCGGTCAGTGTGACTTTAGAGGTGGGGTGTGGTCAACGTCTTCTGCTCGCACGATATACTACTCTATCCAATAAATAGGCGAACTGAGGCAATGAAAACATTATTTTGTAAAATTTAGTCTACATCAATTTTGTCCTCTTCTTCAAAATACTCTCTATTCGTTGCTAATATGCACTTATTCCATCTTCTTCTTTTCATGCACTGTTAATAAAGCACCCTTTAGAAGTCCTCCCCGGCAGTTAGGCTTTTTAGTTTTCTCGTCGTCGTTCCTTTCTTTATTGTGTCTTCCACATCTTCCCAGTGATATGTGCCCGCATCATATTTTTGCATTTTGGGAACATGAAAAAGTTGCAGCGTGCGAGATCTGGCGAATAAGGATGGTCATTGAATTTTCTGCCAGAAACTGGCGAACAATCAATGCTGAATGTGCAGATGCATTGTCATGGTGAAGTATCCCGTTATGTCCGGTTAAAATAGTGTGCACTGTTGATTTTCCTAAGTTCAGTTCATCAGTTATCATTCGGACCCTTCTTCGACGATCGGTTAGGCCAAGGGACCGCACACGATCAATGTTGTCGTCAACACAGGTGGTTAGAGGTCATCCCGGCCTTGCATCATCCGTGGCGTCTTGTTTAACTAAAGGCTTAAGCCTTAAACTTGAAAACGGATGTTTTCTTCAGAGTATTATCACTGTTAAACAGCTGCTGTCAACATTTCAGTTATTTCTTGATAACTTTTACCGCACTTCACCAAAATACTTTATATTGATTCGTTGCCTCCATGATTTCGTCAATTTCCATTTTTTGACAAACAGTAAAAACAAGGGCAACAGAAACTAACACAACTGGCACCATACGCACAGCTCGACGACCCGCCAAGCACAGACGGCTCATTGGATCTCAGGTAAATAGCGCCGCTAGTGGGCCAGGGGCTATAGTCCGCGTAATGGCCGCTAGGTTGCACCAGTTCGCGTGTTTATTGCACATACTACGTGTTCATCTACATGTACATCTGCATAATACCCCAGAACCCGCCGCAAGGACGTGTGGTGGGGGGTGTCAGGTCACCACCCGTAAAAAGGAACAAAACCACTTGCAAAATCAACACATGCATGCAAAACCATACCCACAGTGGCGTACACATTCATGCAAAAATCCTTTCATTTTACGCTCATGCAAATACATATAGTATCATCTAACAAATAATTGCATATTAGGATGCAGTAAGAAATTTATCCAACGTCGTGTAAGCTAGAATTTGAAAAGCAAGAAGGCGAAATTTCACTGCCACATGGACATGCAACATACAACTGTCCCATCCCCAAGGACACAGGTAGGGAATGTGACCCAACGCTGCAGGTAGCGGGAGGGTCCCCCCTCACAGAGAAAGACGAGTGACGGAGGGGAAACTTAAAAAACAGAAAAGGCAGAGCAAACAATACTCTAAAGAACACTACATTATTTAAATGCATTCTGATGAAGTCATGCGAGAAGAAAGTTTTTTGACAACAAATCACACGAGGTTTCTGAAAGTGCATGCGATTGAGTAGAACTAATTATTGCCTACACGCTGAGGGTGGGAAGTGGAATTTTTGCTATCTATAACCCTGCAGTTGCTATCCCGCATTGTCCGAGGGATGAAGGATTCCTTGAGTCTACTAGTTCTGGCATCTATTTCCCGAATTTAATACACATGATCCAAGCGACTAATGTACGAGATGTTCGAGTGTGTTGGAGTGCGAATAATTTGCGAGACCTCGGTGCTGAAACATGCGGATCTGAATTGCATTGAATCGTCTCTCTTCCAATGATTCCCACCCGCAACTCCATAAGCATTTCAGTGACGCTTTCTGTTTTATTTGAAAGAGTTTCAAATAAAACGGGCTGCCCGGTATTGAGCCTTCTCATTTTCCCGAATGAGGCTAGGAATGAGGCTAGGTAAACACTAGGAATCCCAAACGCTACATGTATATTCTAAATAAGGCCTTACAAGAGCGTGGTAACAACGTCCCTTGACCTTGGAGTCACTTCTGCCGACAATGCGTCTAATCAATCCCAATTTTTCATATACTTGCCCACAGACTTTACGCATGTGGGTACCCCGAGTCAAGTAGTTAGTTGTAGTAACACCTAGGTGTTCCAATAGGATTGCGCTTCCCTTTCTCACCGTCTCGCAAAGTATGAGACATTTCTAAATCTACATAATACCCCGCAAGCCGCCGCAAGAGCGTGTGGCGGGGGTGGTGTTAGGTCACCACCCGGAAAAGATAACAATACCACATGCAAAAAAAACAACATGGAAAACTACACCCACGGCAGCGCAAGCACTCATGCAAACACATATGCCATAAACCAACAGACAACTGCACCCCAGGATGCAGCACGAAAGCCATCCAACAACATGCAAGCTAGGGTACAACAAGCAAATTTGCATTTGCAAGCAAAACGCATTTGGAACAAATATGGATTGGAATGGTGATTTTACTCCCTGGCATTATCTCGCGCAAACAGTTGTGATTCCAATCGAAGGCAATCTGATTAGTGCCGCTGCAAACAAGGACCAAGTAACGGGCTAGTTTTAATTTTGCGAATTTCGAGCAATTGGAAAATTGTAGTTGCAGAAGTAATTTTTTGAAACACGAAAATTATAGAATTTAGGTGGTCACATGCTTTGCAATTATTCTGGTCGTTTTGACCTTCAAATCATCGCTAAATCCTAGCTTGTCTAAGGTTTTTACAACTCATTTCCACGTAGTTCCAAGACAATACAATTTTTAAAGTGCCATTTACCGAGAATCAACTAGAAATGTCAGCCTTTTACCGAAAGAAAATTTGTCTCACTTCTAAATCCTTTCCGGTGCTGAAGATCTGTCTCGCACGGTGTGAAGGATGGGGAAAAGGGTGGCAAAAAGAAACAGAATCGTGTTATTTAAAGCGCAGTGTGTTCATCATCCTTGCGACATCACGAAATGCGAGGAGTGTCCGAAAAGTATCCGACCTGCGTTTTTTTTGTTATTTTTTGATTGTGAGGGTGTTGAGCACTATGAATTTGCTCCAGGAGAGATCAGACAATCAACAAAGAATATTAAGATGATGTTCTGAAAAGATTGCGTTATGCCGTGAGAAGAATTTGACCGCGTCTCCGGTCAAACGGCGACTGGCTATTTCTTCACCACGATAACTCGCCAGCGCATTCGTCGAACCTTGTGCAGCAATGTTTGGCGAAAGAGAGGAGATTGTGCAGCTTCGCCAGCCTCCATACAGTCCTGAGACATAGCTCCCTGCGACTTTTGGGGATGTTCCCAAAATTGAAAAAAAGGCGCTCAAAGGAAAGCGGTTCAACGACATGGAGTAATGTGACGCGCGATGCATGAAGGCCAATTCAAAAGATGCGTTTGAAGACTGCTTTAAGATGTGGAAGCACCGCTGGGATAGCGTGTGGTTCAATCAAATGGGCAAAACTACTTCCAAGGATGCCACACGGCCTAGATGACATAGATAGCACCAATGCGGAGATATGAACGCAGGTCGAATAGTTATCGGACACACCTCGTATACGTACATATAAAACATATTCGTAGCTGTCTAGACGTAAATGGCGCAGGCATTTTAGCTAATTGATATATTAAATCAATATCCTCCAGAATTTATTTCCCCTGTCGTATATTTGAGCCTAATTGACGACCCAGAATGCAATGCAAGGTTGATTGTAAAATGTCACGGGCTGAATGAAGGGCTTCGTAAACCAATAATGTTTCGCGGCAAGTGGCCCAGGGCCACGCATTCAAAACATCGCCTAAGAATTTATGATTTTTTTTGTGACTACATTTAGTGGAGATGCGTTTAGAAGTTATTTTCTTTGATCGGAAGCGTAAAAAGAATTGCTCACCACTGCCGGCTTCCCTCCGTCCCTTCCGCAGGTGAAGGCAACGAACGCTCCCTCGGTCGCCTTCGTTTCGGTTCCCTCTCGTATTCCCTCTTTCTCTGCGTCGGAGCGAGCGAATATTCTTTCTAAGCGGACTGACTCGCGTCCTCCCGACAGAACGCTTTCGGTGATGTCATTGAATCTTCGTTGTGAGAGCGCTCGCCCGCCAGAGCTGTAATCAGCCCACCGACTATCTTATTTCTTGTGTCCCGTGAATAATCTCTTTCATGGTAAGGATCGTGATCTCGTGGCCGGCAATGCTGGTCGGTCGGTCTACCTTTACCGATGTTCCGAATGCAACTTTTCACAATCGGACTCGGATTAAAGAGTTATCGCGAAGGAAGCTTGAGGCGGCGTCATCGCGAATTTTACTCTTTTGTTTTTTTCATTACTCGTCACGTGCCTCGTAAAATTATGGAATTTATTTCACCGTTTTTGAAATTCATCCAAGATGCAAATGTGTATCCTATATAGTAAAGGTTCAGAACAAACGAATGCAACGAGGACTAACTAAAGGAATTATATTGGACCCGCACTACTTGAGTAGATCAGACCACAAAGATAAAATAAGGGAGATAGATTCCAGTACAGATAGATTATACAAATATTCATTCTTTCCCCGAAAAATGAGGAATCATAATTGTAAGAAACCGAAGTCATGTTTGAAACATTAAAAACATTGAATTAACAATTCGGAACATAATTAAACGTTGCAAAGACATAAGGTGTATTCTTAGGAGCAAGGGTACATGTGTTAGTGGGAAGTTTGTGTGTTTGCACGAGCGTGAGTTGTAAGGGTTTTGGCATGAATGTATACCATGTTTTGTTTGTGGGCTGAATAAATTCTTGGCTTTTGCATTTGGTTTGTTTTTTTCTTAATTACAGGTAGTGCTCTAACACCCTCCGCCACACGCCCTTGCGGTGGCTTGCGGGTAATTAAGTAAATTTAGATGCATTATATGTAATGTGGGGGATATTTTATCGATAATTTAGCTTATGTTCTTGAAACGTATCTACATAAGGGGTAGTAACCCGCTATATAGGAGGTTGTAGGTTGTAACCAAAGTCTACTGTTCAGACCCGTAGATAAAATTTCCAGCAGACGAAAGGCAGCCGACGGAGACATTCCAGTCCTGACCCGGAAATTCCAAGAATCTCTCTATCAAATATTTCATGGTCTGGTTCTTCTGCTTCTTCTGTAGTCAATTCTCGTGACGGCACGACGAATATGAATCTTACACCCCTGGTATTGAATTAGTATACCGATTAACAGGATTTATGGCGATAAAACTAGTGTGATATTCTTCCAATTATGTCTCGTTGGGCCCATTTCTTTTCGACACATTTGAAAGTACCTTTTCAGGGCATTTCCTCGACTGAAGCTCTAGGCAGAATGTGGACACCAATGTGTTTGTATGTCTCCGTGCGGGGCAAGGAATCAGGTTGGTGATCTCCTGTAACTTACCATAATTAACAATTGCAGCTTAACGCTTAAACTATTCAAGGTCACGATGGACCTGAGTGTAAAACACAGCGCGAGCTGGGTCCCACCCGTTGGTCGGAGACCCCAACTCTCAGTTGCAAACGCCATTTTATTAATTGCATGATGATGCCTCTGCCGTGGCTGCATCTGGGTTAGGGTTTCCATTAATCTTTCATATGGATAACCATCAAGCGAGATGACAAGATGAGCCCAAAAACCAAAATATTTTTTGGTTGAAGCTGGAATGCACTCAATTTTGGAGTATACGATTGAGGCGAGATGAATTTCGTGCTATTAGTCAATCCACGCAATCATTAGTCCAATTAGTAATTTGGTGCATGTTTTCAAGTGTCATTGCTTGACCTCGAGCAATTCTTGCTCTAATCTGGTATTATTTTTTAAGCGGCAGCTCCGCTATCGGCAAAAAGATACGGTAAATATTTTGAGATTTGGTATAGAGGCCTGATTATTTCCATTTTATCTTCTGCACGAGAATTGTCACATGTTTCGTGAAATCTTTCACATATGAATATTTAGAAAGTTGGATGTTCCATTTTTATCCTTCGTCTTTCCTCTTCAAATTCACTCTCCCTTGGGTGTCCCCGCTTTTCCACATCCGCGGTTGCGCATCTAGGTCTCTCGCCTGGACCACTCGGGGCTTCCCTCCCGTTCGAGCATGCTCCACCCCGATACACTCCCAGGCGACAAGTTTCCCCTCATCAAACACCTGGGCTCTTTTAAGGAAAATAATGGGAATGGTTCAGAGACTGGAAGGGATGACGAGATGGCACTTGGCTGTCGACCGGAGGGTTGCGGATGCCCCCGGGCGATTGCCAAGCAAGAGTCCAAGGGCATGTCCGCAGAATGTCTGAATGTGAGGCTGGGGGTGACACGGGGGAAAGCAATGCGCCCTCTCTCGTGTTATAGCCCGAATTTCACAGCATACTCACTGGATTTGACCAACGGGTGAACTACGCTTCAGCCAACGACACCAGGGCGTTAGTGCCCTATTATAACAATTATATTCATTATTTATATTAAATATTTAATATCATGCATACATATGATATAAAAGAAAATGTTTGCCATTATCACATATTATTGTTATCATAATAGGTAATCTACCGGTTAAGGTGGGTTTTGGATGGACACAATTACGACATATTTCTCTTGTCTTTCCCAAATAGACAAAACCCTAAATCCTACTCTACAACAAGCAAGATGTCAGTCATTTGGCTACGAAAATTACCTAATTATACTTGTGTATATATGTGTGTGTGTGTATATATATATACATATATATATATATATATATATATATATATATATATATATATATATATATATATATATATATATATATATATAATATGCAAAACCCACGAGCAAAGGCCAAATGACTGTGAGTCATAATATTTTTTAAATTTATTTTACGAGGAGGCACTAGCTTAGTACGAGGCCGCTACCATAATCCGTATGTGGTACAGGTTTCCTTAATTTGATATCACTGTTACGTCAACAGATACCATTACAGTTGAAATGTCTTCAGTTCGCCTGTTTGCTGTGTGTGATGATGCAGAAAAACGCTTCCCGCTGAGGTGTTTGAGGAGCAGAAAAGAGTCACATTGGGCTGAATCTGGACTGACTATACGTACACATGCAGGAAGAGAGAACGAGGAACATAATTAAAATAGATTTTCTCGAGGCAATTGCGATTTCGTGAAACTCGCGCTCAAACACGAGTCATATCGCGCATATCTCCGTCACCACTGTGCGTGGGTGGTACCCAATGAACCTAACATATCTGAGAGCGCTTTCGACGTCATTTGACGATCTCCTCTCGCAATACTGACAGGAGCGGCAGTAGTGGTGTTTGAAAGAGAAGTGACTGGAGACCCAGGTTAACCTTTCCTTAAAATTATCTCTCCTCTTTAAACATTTAAAACAATTTTCTAGATGTGCTACAAAAGAGGATACTGCTCTCAGTGAGCTCCATATAACAGTAATTAGGCCTCGCCAGCCATTTAGTTCAAGCGAGTGTAACATTGCAACGCAGCGTAACGTATTAGCTCCAGTGTCGCGAACTGAACCTGTTTGAACTTGCATCGTCTTCCGCCGAAGCAATACTAGAGTCAAATCAATGAAATATGTACCTCATTAACAGCACTCATCAGACTAACAATATTCCATAAAATTAAAATTTTACCCAATGAATTTGTTAAAAAAACACATGCCTTCTTCACTGAACAGTTCCCGCACGTTTCAAAATTATTTTGCGTAGTAAATCAGAGATTCCGTAGTACAATAAATATACTTAAGAGTCCAAAATACACTGTATCCGAGCATCACCCCACAGTCAGCGCGGGAATTTTTGAAGGAAGAGTTGAAATAATCCAGAGAGATTATCAGATCTAAAATGCATTGCTTGTTTCGTTTATTATTTATAATAATTTAATAACAATTACTAGAGATTATAGGCTCCGGGCTGCCTATAACTCGACCAATATGGTTTGCAATACGCTTTTGAGTGATTCGCCGGTCATTTTGAATCAAATCTTCGACGAGTTCGCGATGTATATCATCTGTGGCAGTGATCGGGCGTCCGCTCCGTGTTTCATTAACAATTATGGCTTTTCCAGGCTCGCGACCACGAAATTTTACTACCCATCGGTTTACAGTAGACCTCAGTCACTTTTTCAACGGTTGAAAATTCGATGACAGCACGCTGTTTAACTCGCGTTGACACAGCACTAGAACACGTCTCCTTATTTCCGCTTCTCGAAATACACAGGATAAATGTAACGACCTCAAACCTGCTCATGCGTGTGGTGGGGGAATGTTACTTCCACGTACCACCAGGAGTGCTTCTGAATGTCATTTTGTTTGTGGTCTCCAAGCATGTGTGCATTAGATTTCAGCCCACCCTCGGACACGTAGTTTTTAAAAGAGGCGGTTGTATCTTCCTGTTTAATTTACAGGGTTCGTCCGGAAAATAAGTGTACTGATTCTTTCCCGCCGCTCCAGGCGCGCCCAGCACCGCTCTGACGGGCTGCGATTGGAGGGGGGTATGTTGGCAAGCGACGCTGAAAAAGGCAGTCGGCTCTGAGCTGTGGTGTAGTGAGGAGCTCTGTTAACGCGAACCTCCACGCTCGACCCACGTCACGGAACGCGATGCCGAAGTTTTTGGAGCAGCGTTATTCCATCAAATTTGCGGTAAAGCTTGGGAAATCGTCTACCGAAACTGTCGGTATGATTAACCAGGCTTACGGGGAGTCAGCCATGTCCAGAAACATGATCTTTCGGTGGCACAAGATGTTCGTGGAGGGCAGAGAAGAGGTCGACGACGAACCACGGCCTGGACGCCCATCAACGACACTCACCGACGAAAATGTGCGAAAAGTTCGCGATGTACTGAACTCTGATCGTCGTCTTAGTGTTCGGATGATAGCAGAGCAGTGTAATGTGCCAAAAACAATAGTGCACGAGATTATTAGGCACCAATTACAGATGCGAAAAATTTGTGCAAAGTTGGTGCCGAAAGTGCTCAGTGATGATCAAAGACTCAATCGTTTGGAAATCGCGACACAACTTACGGATCACAGCAAAAATGATCCACATTTTTTAGAGAACGTTGTTTCGGGTGACGAGACGTGGATCTTTGAGTACGACCCGGAGTCGAAGAGACAAAGTGCGGAGTGGCACACCCCATCATCACCCCGTCAAAAGAAAGCTCGCATGAGCAAATCTCGGATCAAGGCGATGCTCATTGTCTTTTTTGACAAAAGGGGAGTCGTCCACTACGAATTTGTACCTGAACGACAAACTGTAAATGCTGCATTTTACGTCCAAGTGCTCGACAGGCTTCGAAAACGCGTCGCCCGCGTCCGACCAGCGATCAAAAACATCTGGCGGCTGCATCACGACAATGCGCCGTCTCACACCGCGCTTGTCGTGTCGGACTTCTTGGCTAAGCACGGCGTGGCAACGCTGCCGCACCCGCCCTACAGCCCGGACTTGGCACCACCGGACTTCTTTCTGTTCCCGAAGATAAAGAGGAGTTTGAAAGGAACGCGATACGGGACTTTGGACGCCGTCAAAGAGGTCGTGACGACGTGTCTTCGAGAGGTTCCCGGTGATGCCTTCGCGGGAGCGTTCCAGGAATGGGAACGCCGCTGGAACAAGTGTATCGACTCACAAGGGTCCTATTTTGAGGAATATTAGCTTAAGATATGTAAAAGTGTAATACATTTTTTTTCCTGAGCTCAGTACACTTATTTTCCGGACGAACCCTGTACTTTCCGAGCTATGGAATTTTTAATAAGTATCATTGTTATAATATTTCCAGAAATTCGAAACATTTTCTTTTATTTCTTCATTGTTATTAAATTATTATAAATAATGAACAATACATTTTATATCTGCCGATAATCTCTCTGGATTGCTTGAACTCTTCTTTCAAAATTTCTCGCGCTCACCTTCGGATGATGCTGGGATACATTGTGTTTTGGAAGTCTATTTGTTGTACAACGTAATCCCTGACTTTTGGGGATTTGATCCACAGAATATCACTGCGGGGAGTCTACTTTTTGTTAAAAAGTATTTGCAACCATGAAGATTGAGTGACGGACGCCCTGCCAAATACTGATCACCTTTCACGTCCTTTCATTGGTCATTGCATCTGCAATCGACTTACCAGCCATTTCATTGCGTCACCCAATTCATTGGGACCAGAATTTTCGTAAAGACGGCAAATGTTTCCCAAATTGTTCGTGTATATTTCATTCCACCAATCATTCTTCAACATTTAAAGTTCCTTCAAATTAAATGTCTATTCTGGTCATCGAATTGACATTAAATGGACTATTTTCCTACTAAACAGAGGATTCCGAATGAGATTCAAACGTTTTTTGTTTGTAATGCAATCAAATATCCAAGAGATGCAATTTTTTCATGGAAATATTCTGATTCTTTGCGGAAAACCGAATGCTTTTGCTAGGAGAGGTCTCCCCAGTTTTCTTAGTATTGCCTCGTAAAATAAAACAAATATAAATTACGAATGCTTTTGATATCTACATTCAAAGATTTTTTCCTAGTTTTTTTGTTTACTCCGGCTCGGGACTGTCTTTCTCGTAATCTTGGTCCTCCATTTTTTTAAATTTCTTTGCCTTTCCCTCGTCCTCCAGTTTAGTTCCCCGTTCGGACGTGGGCGATATGGCGCGCATTCCCCTAGTTTGCGCTCCCTCCATCGGTCAATTCCCGAATTCCGGGCGATCTGCTGTTATTCATTCCACCGGGTTTTTTCATCTACCGTTTATCTTTAAATGACTTTATAATTATCTTTGCGTGTGGCAGGACTTCATTTCGTCCAGGAAAATTGATTCTTCGTCCTGCAAAGTCAAGGTTGCATGCATTGCTATGCATTATACATTGTTTACACGACGCCTAATCAATGCACGAGGTATGTCCAATAAATACGCGAACTGAGGCCATAAAAATTTATTTTGCAAAATTGAGCCTACATCGATTTTGTCCCCTTCTTCAAAGTACTCTCCATTCGTTGCTAATATGCGCTTATTCCATCTTCTTCTTTTCATACACTGTTTATTAAGCACCCTTGGAAGTCCTCCCCGGCAGCTAAGGCTTTTTAGTTTTCTCGTCGTTTCTTGCTTTATAGTCTCACCCACATCTTCCCAGTGATGTCTCCTCATCACAATTTTGCATTTTGCGAAAAGGAAAAGTCGCAGGGTGCGAGATCTGGCGAATAAGGAGGATAATCAAAGATGGTGATTGAATTTTTTGCCAGAAACTGGCGAACAGTCAATGCTGAATGTGCAGGTGCATTGTCATGGTGAATAATACATCCATCATGTTCGGTTGAAATAGTGTGCACTGTTGATTTTCCTAAATTCATTTATTCAGCTATCATTCGGACAGTTTTCCGACGATCGGTGAGGACAAGGGACCGCACACGATCAATGTTGTCGTCAACACAGGCGGTTGAAGGTCATCTCGGTTTGCATCATGCGTGGTGTCTTTTGGGCCATCTTCAAAAACGCTTAATATACTTGGAAACGTGCGTTTTCTTCAGAACGTTATCACCGTAAACACCAATCAACATTTCAGTAGTTTCTTGATAATTTTTACCGCACTTCCAAAAAAAACTTTATGTTAATTCGTTGATTTCTTCAATTTCCATTTTCGACAAACAGTAAAAACAAGTACAACAGAAACCCACATAACTGGACCATACGCACAGCTCGACGATCCGCCAGGCACAGGCGGCTCATTGGGTCTCAGGGAACAAGCGGCACTAGTGGGTGGGGCTATAGTGCCCGTCATTGCCGTTAGATTGCACCAGTTCGTGTATTTATTACACAGACTACGTATGCACTAACATTTTCAGTCTATAAATTGCAGTATGATACATGACATTGTGCGATTTTTAGCTCAATAATATGTCAAATGCACCATGGAAACATAAAAATCGTAATGCGTTTGTTTTGATTTCCTTTTCGCCCGTCCACTCGTCTTACCAACTTTGCAATTATTTTCTTTTTCCAGACAAGATTGGAACATGCATACTCGCATTTTCGGTACAAGGTCGCAAAAAATATTTCCGTCGGCGGCGTCGCAGACTAGTCCAGGGTTTGCCAAGGGTTCGGCAATTGAGCGGATGAAGAAGTAGTTGACTGAAGCATTGTCAATTGCGATGATTGATTCAATTATCGGGTGCGACAGTATTCCGAAGGCAATAGCGGACGAGAAATGAGCCCGAGAGAAAATGGAGGGGAATAAATGGAATGCGGCGATCGATGAAGTCAGGCGAGGAGGAACGGAATGGAATGGGCAATCGCAATATTCCCGTATGTCCATACCCAAAACAGTGCCCAGCTAGGCGAGTGGCACGACCTTGAAAGCCATCAGTTACGAAAATGGAAATGGAAACACACGTGAAGGAGAGGGACACATATTATTTTGTGATTTTTCCTTACCTTTGGCGTTCCGATGGTGAACTTTGCCTGCGGGAAACGTATGAATGGCCTAAAGATCAGGGTGCGTTCCAAAAATAATGCAATTATTTTTAATTCAAGAAATTTATGGAAAAGATATGCGCAATCACTTAAAATTCTTCAAAGTACACTCCTTGGGCCTCTACACATTTTTTCCAGCGACTCTGCCACGACCGGTGCACGCCCTGGAAGGCGTCTTCGGGGACCTCTCGCAGGGTCTTCTTCACGGCTGATTGGATCTCTCCTATGGACGAAAAACGGGTTCCTTTCAGGGCTTCCTTAATCCGAGGGAACAAAACAAAGTCCGCTGGGGCGACGTAAGAACTATAAGGGGGATAGGGCAGCGTTGGCACCGGGTCCTGCCGCTTCCACAGCTTGGAGAGCACTGAGACTAGTTTTTCGGCAAAGCTTAGCGTCCCCCCAACCGCTTTAAGTAATTCGATCCCACTCCGATCAATAGGAGAGGCGCGGAAAATTCAATTGCATTACTTTTGGAACGCACCCTGCAGTATCTCCAATCGTGCATTACCTACGGAAGTCTTTAAGGGCTTTTTTTCTTCTCGATATCTCAAGTAAAGCTGAATAAAGAATAAAAATAATTCAATCTATTGAGTCACAGTCTCACAGCGCGAGGGCTGCTATTTATATCTTGAGCATTGACAACAATAAGTGCTTTACGTACCCTCTGAAATTTTACCTGAAAGTTTGACCCCACTAACGCTAACATTGGACAGAATATTTTGTCGTTTGAACATAATTTGTGTTGTTTACAGTGACTCGACAATTTTGTCTCGGCGAAAAAATGGAGTTTACTCGTGAACAATTTTGTGCGATGATTTTTTTACGACTTTGGACGTGTATTATCAACAGAGGGGTGCATCGATCAACTTACTTCCACTTTTGGCGATAACGCCCCATCTATTACCACTGTGAAACGCTGGTACAACGAATTCTATCATGGCCGCCGTTCACTCAGCGACGAAAGTCGTGAAGGTCGTCCGAAATCAGTTGTTGTACCAGAAAACATTGTTGCTCTGCAAGAACTGGTAAAGGAAGATCACCATGTCACTTATCGTGAGATTGAGGCATCCTTGGGGATTAGTATGACGAGCATCAATAAGATATTGCATGTACATTTTAGCAATGGAAAACAATCGGTCGTGTTGGATCCCGCATAATTGCACAGAAA
Organism: Hetaerina americana; assembly: GCF_022747635.1. Classification (NCBI taxonomy): domain Eukaryota; kingdom Metazoa; phylum Arthropoda; class Insecta; order Odonata; family Calopterygidae; genus Hetaerina; species Hetaerina americana. Next base: position 108,291,520 of record NW_027286874.1, read on the forward strand.
CTCAAAAAGATGCTCGTGTCAATTTGTTCAAATAAATGCTCACTAAGTAAAGCCGCGGTGCATCGAGAGCCGTGTATAACATTTACACAGGTGACGAATTTTGGATCTATGCGTATGAGTCTGAAACAAAACAGCAATGCACTGCATGGTTCTTCCAGGACGAGCCAAATCCGATGAAAGTGATTCGTGCGCGAACCACATCGAAGCAAATGATCGCATGTTTCTTCGGAATAACTCGACATGTTAGCACCAAACTGCTAGAGCAACGTAGAACCGTGAATTTTGAATTATACACGAGCAGTTGTTTGCCAGGAGTGCTTGGTGAAATACGGAAAAAGAAGCGGCAACGAAGAATCATTCTTCATCATGACAACAATGCAAGCTCTCACAGATCGGCTGAAACAACTATCCTATTTGACTGGCCAGAAAGTCGAATTGATCCTCCGTAAAGCCCTGAGTTATACAACCAAGTTACTTTTTTTATTCCCGTTTATCTAGAAAAAATTGCTTGGCCAACGTTTTTCGGTGCCTGAAGATTCCATTCATGCATTCAAAAACCATATTTTGGAGGTAACTCATTCGGAGTGGAAATATTACTAGAATTAGCTCGAGCGCATGCAAAAAAGTATTGATTATCATGGAGAATACTTCGAAAAACAATGAAGCCATTTTCTACATAACATTATTGTATTTTCATAATTAGGCTGAAAATATAAATAGCAACCTTCGCAACAGCTTCAGCGTGAGTCCCTTCGTGAGTCCTCTCTTGGACGTTATTTCTCGAGTTTGGGATGACGCGATGCACAATCAAGGGATGAAGGCGTGTGCTGGTCCCGCCAGATTGCTATCCTCATTTGCTCACGGTTAATGCTCTCATTCACGTCATGCATCTAATCACCATGCCCACGTTTCTCTTCGCCGTGGCCATGAGAAATGTGTGCGAAGTTGGTGGTAAAAGTGCTCTCGGACGAACGAAAAGAAACTCGCACGCGGATCTCCCAAGATGCCTCAGTCACCCTATTTCCGTGACGCTGCCCCACCACACTTCTTCCCCCGCCTCAAATCCGTGTTGAAAGGACGTCACCGTGTCTCGGTGGAGGCGTTACAACAGACCGTGACGAGGGAGCTTAGTAGCATTCCGAGCGACGCCTTCTAGAGAGCGTGCAAGGCGGGGAAAACCCCTTGGCAATGGTGCATGAGCGAACAAAGGTGCTTCTTCGAAGAGTTATGAGGGAGTGTATCGATTCTGATGATAGACGTTTTAATCAAATCAGTGGTGCTACTTTTGGGAGAGACCTCGTGTGTGCGTGGGCAGTTGCTCCATCGCGGAGGGGGCGTCTGTGGACACGCGATGCTTTGCAGATGCTTTACTCGGATGCGATTTGATTTCCCTTGATAGCATAATGAACACTGAATTCGAAAAAAATACCTGATGCACTTTTTAAATTCTCTCTTAAAGAAATAATTCGAGATCATCGAATCTCGCGGTATCCGCTAGACGACGGTTTATTATTCCAATTGTCTTTTTTGAGAACAGCGTCCGGTCGCCTTATCCAAGCGACAAGGCTACTAATACTTTATCAGGAACAACTGTATTTATGTAATAATGTATTTAATTAATTTATTTAATTTATATTAAATATACCTTAGTATTATTTTTGTTTTCAATTTATTCTCGGATTGGATTCCTATATCGCCAAGAATGGATGAGAATGCTTTCGTGGAAGGACACGACTCAGCTGTCGGGCCCACCAGGGTCAAGAGTACTTGGTGTGATCTTTTAGCAAGGACGGGCGAGGCTTCCCGCTTGGAGACTGGGGAATACGGAACGACTTTCAGAGGCGATGGTTAGACAGAGATTCAGCGCACGGTCATGTGACAAGAAGAAAAGGGAATAAAGCAGTTTCACCCTCATAACGAACGGGTGTGAGCGAGTCAGTCCTTTCTTCATGGAATGGACGAGTCTTAAGGTAGACCAATAAGAATAATAAATAGGCAACTACTTCCTGGCCTTGACGAACGCCCTTATTGACTAAAAACCAAGTTCTGATGCTTCACTGTTGAACTTTTGTCCAAAACATTCTTCACAGCGGAAGGGAACGTTCTATGCGCTGGCAACTCGACATCCGCGGAGGCCATCGAATTGACCCAAATTCACGAAAGCAATCAGCGTCGTTATCTGCGCCCCACGAATAAAGAGATAATGCCTTCTTGAATGACGGCAGTCCCCAAAACATTTCATTTGGACATGTGCGTCGTGGGAACCTTGTTTCAAAAAGCAAACGCAGAGAGAGATAAGAGGATTAAATGGCTTACCTAAGAAACCGCAACACAGTAATTTAGTTTTATTCATAAACCAGTAATTTCAATACCATATTCACATGTACTATTTGGAGATAACATTATTCGTCGGATAAATAATCAGAGCTGAAAACCAGCTCAAATATACCAGTTGATTGCCAAGGCCATATCTCTCATTGTAAAACTTGCTAAAACGGAAGCAATTGTCCAAATGGCATATATTTTGCTGAATATTTGAATTGTTTCAAATTATCTCCAATTTGATTGCTTTTACTGTTTTGTGATTCTGATATTTTGTCAGCAAAACAAACCTTGCTGTCCTTGCAATTTTTTAAAGTTGTAACGCGTAATAAAATTATACTCGAAATAGTTTTTTATATTTTCTTCAATGCATTGCATACAATGTTACTTCAGTATAATTTATTTCGGCGCATTCGAGGGTGGTCCCAGAAGTACTCGGTCTGACCTAGAGGTGGCGGTAGTTGTTTAAAAAATATTACTGTATTAGAAAGTATGCAATCTATAAAACATATGATTCAATTTTGAAGACGCCAAGTCGTTTAGTATTTGTTTGGCAGCCATCAATAGTGAACGTTTTCAGTGAGGTTGTGAAAATGGAGAAAATTTATCATCGTTAGGTGATACAATACTTTTATTTGAAAGGTTTCAGCACAACCAATAAGGAAGCTGAACTGGATTCTACTCTGGGTGAGTCTGCTCTTTCATTTACAAGAGTAAAATATTGGGTAGCAGAGTTTAAACGAGGCCGTACGAGGTGTCAAGACGAGAATCGCATCGGTCGACCAAATGAGGTGACGACTCCAGAAACGGTGAAGAAAATCCACAAAGTGATACTGGATGATCGTTGACTGAAAGTGCGAGAGGTAAAAGATGTTAGTAGGCATTTCAAAAAGTGCGGAACATCGCATATTGACTGAAAATTCGGACATGGGAAAGCTGTGTGCAAGATGGCTGCCGTGTTTGCTCACACTCAAGCAAAACCAGTGTCATAAAGATTGAGTGTTTAGCAAAGTTTCACGGCAACAAAGCAGAATTTTTGTGGCGTTTCATAACCATGGATGGAACATGGATCCATTACTCCACTCCTTAGACAAATGAAACAATCAAAACAATGGATTCAAAAGGGAGAACCGGCTCCAAAGAAGGCAAAGACCGTTTTATCTGCAGGCAAGGTCATGGCATCGGTTTTTTGGGATGCGTGTGGGATAATTTTCATTGACTATCTTGGAAAAGGATAAACTATCAACAGCGAGTCTAATGCGAACTTATTTCAACGTTTGAGCGAATAAATCAAGCAAAAGCGGCCCCTAAGAAGTAAGTGTTGCTTCATCAAGACATCGCACCAGCTCACAAATCCATTATTGCAATGACAAAAATTCATGAATTAAAGTTTGAATTGCTACCTCATCCACCCTATTCGGCAGATGTAGCCCCCTCGGATTAATTTTTGTTCACAAACTTGAAAAAATGGCTCAGTGGTCGAAAATTTTCCAACCTGGAGGAAGTGATGTCGGCAGTCAACGGCTATTTTGAGGAGTAAGACAGTTCTTACTATAAAAAAGGGCATCGAACTTATTGAACATCGCTGGGAAAGTTTATAGAGCTGAAAGGGGATTATATTGAAAAATAAATAAATAAATATTTGTATATATATATATATATATATATATATATATATCCAAAATGTTTGTGTTTTCTCTGTTGGGCCGGGTACTTCAGGGATTATCGTCGTAAGTTAGAAAACAGTTAATTCGGAAAAGAAATACTTAGTTATTCCACATATACTTTACTAAACACGACCTAGGTGTCGACTTACAAAGTCATCATCAGGCATAGTGCAGAAAAGACACAGAGCTTTATATAGTAGAGAGAGAAGAGGAAGGGGAGGTGTTTGAGAAGTAGGAGGAAGGGAAAGAGAAGGGAAACTGGTGTGTATGTTTTGAGGGAGGGGGAGAGAGCTGTTGAGTAGGGCGTCAATAGGGGGATGGGGGCGGGGGGTGGGGGGGGGCTAGGGATCCGGGTTCGTTTCCCGGTCGAGGCGAATGATTTTTAAGCTCTGAAATTCTTACGTCGAAACAGATGTTAGCAGATGTCTCCGTTAAAAGTTACTGTTGTGGCATCTCCCGCAGTTTCTTTAGATTTTTAGTGGAATTTTTATCGCAGTATTTATGTGTCATTTCTAAACCCTGCAGTAGCCATAGATGACAATGCCATAGTGACAGTGTGAAGTAAAGGCCGCATCAAAAAAACCTGTTGCTCGTTCTGTCGATCACCTGACTCATATACTGACGCTCTTCATTAGTGTTCTGTATTCGCCGGAAAAGCACCAGATTCATGCTTATTAAATGAAATTCTCGTGGTCCAAACATGTCTCGGCTTAATGCACAGCAATATTATGATTATTGTCGCAATGGAATGTAATCTTCAGTTTAATCATTGGGAACATTACGGTACCCTCAAGAGTGGCAGGAACCGAGATTCATGCGACGTGATTTTTAGTAAGCATATTTGCCAAACACTCATTAGAACAACTAGTTGAAATACCGACACGAGGCAACAAACAGTGTAATCGGAATTTCCGCCACTAATACCCCGGATTCGTTTGAAGTCATGAGCGAGGCCATAAAGCGATATTTTTTAGAAATCCTCAAGGGGACTTGCGAGATTTGAAAGGGAATAGAGAAAAGTATTCTTCTTTAACAAAGAGAATTCCAAAAGTATTTAACGGCGGCATCCATAATCAAAGCCTTCAATTCCAACAGAGAGAGAATGCCTGAATGTCCTTCCTGAATATCTTACGAGGCAGAATAGAGAAATACGTCCCATTAAAAAACTCAAAAGTGATTAATGCGAAATGTAGTTGAAAATTCAAATTTACGAGTAGTTAGTTTATGAGTTATAAATAAAAGTTTACAAAGTAGTTAATACAACCACCCAGTTAAAGATCGTATTGGCTTCAGAAAAGGGAGTGGAACTCATGGCGCCATTGCAGAGATGAAAGCAATTGGAGAAAGGAACGTCGAATACAATCTAGACGTATTTGAAATTAAGAGGACGACGCTGTGGATTGGGCTAATTTAAGGACGTTAATGCTATACAACACTGTTGCGACACTTGGCAATTCGAATTAAACTTAAAACAGTGCGTAGTCATTAATTTCGTAGCGGAGGACGCGGTGGTTGTTTGGGGCGGGGGGACTGCTTATATTTATTAATGTAAACCCTTTGGAAGGAACGCGTGAGTTATTTCTGGAGTGGAGTTGAACGTGGCGTGAGCGAACGAGTGCGGGGAAAGGTTTATATGAGAGCAATTAGTGAGCGAGGGGAGGGACATTGAATATTCATTGAGCTATTTCCTCGCGAAACGCGTCCGTTTTAACATCTAACGCCGACCGGTGAAAATTTGATGACGATAGGTAAAAGGGTGGAGGAGGATAAGGGGGATTGGGGAGCAGGCACTTACCCCAAAGGACAAAGAACTCGATACAAGGAATTAGTTTCAAAGAAATCACGCGATTCGCTGTTTTATTCAAGAGGAAAGAAGCGAGGGAGTGTTTGAGATTCTGGGAGACTGCTTAGGTTAACAAAAATGGCGACCCTCCACGAAGGGCAGTGCACCGGTCATCTCTTGTCTTCCGACCCCCGTGCCCTTATTCGACTCCCATGTCGAATGGGTGCTCTTTGACGTCATCGCCCGTTCACGTCACGTCGTACGTCACTCCTCCAAGCCTCCGACTCATCGTCGCCATTGTCGTCCATGTATTTGGGGAAATGTTCCTTTATTCGCTCTGGAACTGACCGCCCCCGCGTTCCTTGTGTTCCCAAATCCGTCCTCGGAGGTCGCTTTCGGAGAGACATGACGTCATAACTTCGGTTGAAATATCTCGGGCCTTGAAAAATTGAGAGGGGAGTCCACGATAGCGGGACTCACTTTTTGTTCGTAAAACATTAACCAGATCCAATACAACAGTGAAAAGCACTTGGAGTTGCATTATGTAGTAAATAAGCAAATGTATAAAATAATTAAAAAAATTAAAATTAAAAAAATAAAAAGATAAAAATTTTTAAAAAAATACAAAATTTAAAAAAATAAAATAAAAAATAAAAAATCCACAATAAAAAATACATATTAATTATTAAAATGACGTAAAAACTTATTCTCCCCGGCAATTCAATAAAAAATCGCACAGAGTGCTATTTCCGCTCATTTCAGCCGAGGGATCAAGAGATCGAGGGCAGCCAAGACCCAAAGAGTGATCAGTTAAGACTAGGATGCGTGGACATCGTATAGTTCCGAAGTCAGTCTCCTGAGAGCAATAGAGAGGATAAATGTCTTTTGCGACAGGAGAAGAACAGGGGAGTAAGTTGGACAGAGAGGAAGACCGATAAGAAAGTGCGACGTGTATTGAAATTGATAAACAGAAGTACACGCCTTCCATAAATTCGTTTCGTTACAAATTTGTCGAAAATGAGTTGGCGATGGCAGAGAAGCGTGCGCCCACAGCAAAGGAGCGGACGATGAGGAAGGCCGGAGAAGTGAACCGACAACACACAGGCGTCGTCCCAAAGGCTGGCGTACGTCCGGGGAGGACGAGTGAATACCGCATATGCATAGTTTGTATAAAAAGTATCGGGAGAAGTTTCGGAAAAATAAATTCATTTCAGATATGGCTAAAATGGTTCAAAATTATTCAAAGTAACTCCCTTGAGCGTCGAGAAACTGTTTCCTTTGCGGCTTTTCCACGACTTGAAAACTCCCTGGTAGGCGGATTCCGGGAGGTCTTTAAGGGTACGCCTGCAAGCTTCTTTGACGGCACTTAAATTCTCATGATGGTGTCCTTTGAAGCAGGATTACACTCTCGGGAATAGGAAATAGTCTGCTCGTGACGATTCGGGAGTGTAAGGGGGTTGGGGAATCGTCGCGGTGTCGTTACAAAAGGGTTTTGCTAGCAGACACCGGACACTGTTCTCTTGGTCGTCCGTCCAAAGATCGTCCGTTCGGGAGGACGAGTTAAGCGCAGATATTTCGCATCGCCAAAATTTCAGTGATAATTTAGTGCACTGTCATCGTATCAATGCCAATGTACGATCTGCGATCATGCGCACGTCAGGAAAAATTGTTAATGATACTTTTTCTGCAAACCTTGTCTGTAATAAACGGCCAGTGATGGCGAACAAGATGGATTCTGATGTCCTATCTTAAGTTTTATTCACAGTAGATGATCAGTCAAATATTTTCGATAAATGAATTTTAAGTTTAAATTTGGGAATTTCGGTTAGCTACCTGTATTTTCGATTCGGGAACTTTTTTTGGCGCTCCTCGGAATATAATCAGTTACTCTGCGAAACAAGCAAGTGTCAGACTATAATTTCAATTCTCTAATTTCTCAAGCGTCTTTTAATAATGTCCTTTGGTCGGGGCACCCTCGTGTGTTATCTTGGGGGCCAAGCGGGTCAATCGGCCGGGCAGGAGCTATGAGCGCGGGCTGGCTGGTGGCTGGATAGAGGAAGGGTTGAGGGGTGAACAGGGCTCCTCGTACAGCTAAGAGCACGCACGTCGGGTCGGGCGTGTTTGGCGAATGGGAGGAGACGTTGGAGGAGGCGGTGTGGAGAGAAGGCTTCGATGCCTTGAAAAAGGTCAAGGAGTCGACGTGCAAGACGTGGGGTCATTTGTAAGTGCGAGGCGAGCGAGTATTTCGGAGGCCAAGGTCGGGTGGCGGAAGGGGGGTGGCTCTTATATCGGGAAAGGGATGGCGCGGCGGCCGGAGTATTCGTGGCGCTCCCCGCCCTCCCTTCCCCCCGTCGCACCTCGCGGGGAGGTAGGGCCCGATGCTGATTTTGGGGATGCGCCCTACTCTTAGGTCTTGGTTTGCCTCCGGCTAAACCCTTCGCCCTTTAGAACCTGTGATATCTGCCACTGCACGCGACCCATTGTAAAGCATAGCATCAATGCAATCAAAGCATTTGGACCAATCGCTCACTTTCTACTAATCCAAGTCATCCAAGTATATATGTCCTATGTTTATATATATATAATATATATATATATACATACATACATATATATATAAATAAATAAATATATATATATACATACATATATATATATATATATATATATATATATATATATATATATATATATATGCATATGAAGTTAGCACTAGTGGACAAAGACAAAAACACACATAAAAGAAAGGAAACTCACTCGGTTTCAAATTTTTGGTGGTTCACGCCACCTTTCTCAAGGAAGAGAAGGACAAAAGTATATAAGTGTGTGTTTGTGTATATATATATACATATATATATATATATATATATATATATATATATATATATATATATATATATATATATATATATATAAATATAATTTTTTATTTATATATATAATTATAATATATATAATTATTTATATATAATTATAATATATATAATTATAATATATATAATTATTTATATATAATTATATATATATATATATATATATATATATATATATATATATATATATATATATATATATATATATACACAGTATATGCACACACACAATGTATATCAAAATAGCTCTAGCGAACAAAAACACAGAAACACAACAAAAGAAAAGAAACTCATACGTTTCCGAATTTTCGGTTGTTAAACCAACTTTCTCAAAGAAGAGAAGGAAGGATTTAAGGAATAGGTTTTTAGCAGAAGGGGCCGGGGACGCTGAATGGAAGGGGAAGACAGGGTAAGGTTTGCGAGGGAAAGAGTTGGGAGGGGAATGTTTAGAAGTATGTGAATAATGTGGAAGCTTTTGGGAGTGGAAAGGGGATGGAAATATGGAAACTATGGGGGAATCAATGTCTAATATTAATACCTGGTTCATTCCAGGAATCAAGGAGCCAGATAAATTTTGTTTTGAGTTTGAGTGGTGGGTCAGAGGGTGGGAGGGATGCTAGAATACTATAGCATTTATCAAAGGAAGTTTTGGCAGTGTTGTATATTTATACATACATATGCATATATATATATATATATATATATATATATATATATATATAGATTTGTGGAGGGAGGTTATAGATGGACGCGGAGTCTGATTTGTAGGGGTGGGGGAGAAGGGGGAGGGGGTAGCCAAGCGAAGCGGAAAAACGGATACCTTTTCGGAAGTGAGACATGATCATCGCGCACACATGATCATCAATAACGTATTACGGGCGGAGGGATCACGAATATAAGATTAGAGAGATTGACTGCAAGACAGACAGATGTAAATGGTCATTTTTTCCAAGAACAATAAGAGACCAGAATTCTTGTAATTGAAATCCCCAAGGAGCCGGCTCGACATAAAAAGTATACACCTACAAGGTAGCGACTGCGCATGGTTTTACGATTATTTTTGCATATTTTTTTGCAGGTTCCCCTTACCTTTCCCCATCCATTTGAAAAACTCTAACCCCCTCATCCCTTACCCTTTCCTCCTGGTGTTGCACCCCCTGCCACACACCTTTTTGGAGGCTTGCAGGGTATTGATGTAGATGCAGATGTAGATCCCCTAAGCTAACTGCCCATTAGCCCTTCTATCCATTCTCTTGTTGATGATTCTCAAAGCCACTTCCTGCTGCGTGTGAAATCAAACTTATTTTTCCGAAGTCTTCTCACATGACTACCTGTCCCTTTTTTGGTTTCGGAACTAGCAATGATCTGATGAGTTCTGCCAGCCAAATACTACCCTCAATAATTCTGAGAAGTAGTGCATAGACTCTTCCACCCACACGCTCCAAAAACTTTAGGTAATATTGTGTATATCCTCACGGCCTTATTTAATTTCATCGCCCTTAATGCCTCTTCTATCTCATTCTCAAGTAATTCTGAGTTTAACCTATGTTCATCTACCTCCTAATCTCTTTCTTTGTCTAACCTTGCTGGCCTCAGTTCTTTATCATACAGTTTGACTTTATATTTCTTCCAACACTCTTGTTTCTTCTCTGGTTCACCTAATATGTTTCTGACTTATCTCGTAATACAAACACCGATCTACCATTCTTACTTCCCGATATTCTTTAACCTTCTTGTATAGCGCACACACATATCTCCCTTCCACTGCACTCTTTCCACATATTCGCACTGCGTCTTCCACCACGCTTCTTTCGCTTCATTTTTTACCAGCCACAGTTTTTTTGTTTATTTCTTTACTCTTCCTTCTACCTTCTAACTCCGTATTTAAATTTTTCCATTTCCTTCTCTCACCCATATTTTTAATCATCTCCTCCATAATTCATGCTTTCCTTGTCTTTTTCCTAATCACAGTTCCTATAGTTTCGTTTGCTGTTTCTAAATCTGTACTTAAACATAAGAAAGTTTAATTAATAACTTATTATTTTTTATTTTTTCGCCACAGCCATTGGCAAAATTCTTTAGTTTGTCGGGCATATTCCTTTTTAACTCCAGATAGGGTGCGGGGTACGCATATTATTATTCGCACACAACCTTGGAAGCATATCGATTTTGGCAATTTTTCAAATGCTCTCAAAGAAATGAAGACAAATGTCCGCATCTTTTGGGCACTGCGGGTGAACTATCCGATCCAACATGTGGCTCCGCCCATTTTCTCAGATTGCCTATTTGGATTATAGCAGAGGATTGCAATCAAATGCACACTTAGACCTAAGATTAGGATGCTGCTATCACTGAGCAAGGTTCTTTCCAAATTGGTCGAATTCTTTCGGATCATTCAGATATGCAGTGAAATCAAGCACGCAAACTCTCTTATGAATTATGGATCCATATTTGCTTATTATAGAATTCCTTATTTTGGTGCTTTAAATGCTAATATCACTCAATCTCATTCTTTTTCCGGAGAAACCGATAATCACTGAACTAAGATAATCGCTGTTTTCATTTCTATTCTGATAACGTATTTTCTGATCTGTTTTCAAACATATTCTTCAATTAAAAACTTGTTGTTTCACATTTTTCTGAAAATCATTCCCAGGAAGAGTGAAAAACTAGAATTGATCAGTTTTTCAATTATACTTAAAGAGCAGAATTGCGTAAGGCAGAGAAGCTTTCACAAGGAGGAGAGAGTTGATGACAGGAACGTTGAGTAAGGTTGTTAAGAAAAGGCGCGATAAAACTTTGATATAGAGCGTAGTTATGTACGACGTGGAAACGTGGTCGTTGAAGCAGGAGGATAGACGTGGATTGGAGGCTCAATTGATATAATGTGAGTGTGGAGAAGAATGGAGAAGGTGAAATGGACAGAGAAGAAAACAAATGAGGAAGTACTTAGTATGGTGGGCGAAGACAGGGGTTTGTTGGGAGAAATCCTATGGAGGCAGGAAAAATGGACGAAGGGCGTATTGATCGGCAGTAAGATGTTGAAGACTGTGATAGAGGGGAGAAGGAGGAAGTAGAGAGAGATTGTGAGAAGGAAGTACACAGACATGAAGAGGCACTTTTTGTAGCGTAAGATGTTAGATTTTATTGTTTTAGGATAGATAAGATAATTATTTGGTAGTCGTGTCCATCCAAAAACAATCTTAACCTAAAGATTGCCTTATAATAATAATAATAATGAGATTTACAAGGTGTGACCAAAAAAAGACAGGACTGATTTTATTCTACGCAAACTGTTTAACGGATCGAAACGAGAAACAGCGTGCCATCTGGCGAAACATCGGACCACTAAAACGAGAAGTATTGCGTTCTATTACGTCAGCAGCAGCGGTACGTGTCTTAACCTATTCGTCACCGCGTGCAATGGCAGCTATGAAGGAGCTAGAGGAACAGCGTGTGTGCGTGAAGTTTTGTTTCAAACTTGGAAAAAGTGCAACTGGGACATTTGGAATGATTAAGCAAGCCTTTGTCAATGAAGCTATGAGTCGAAGCCAGTGTTTTGAGTGGTACAGTCGTTTTAAATCGGGCAGAGCCTCGACAGATGAAGATTCGCGAACGGGGCGGCCTTCCACTTCGACAGACCCAAACCATGCCAAATTGGTGAACGATTTGGAGCGGGCAAATCGCCGTTAAAATTTTAGGGAGATAGCCGAGGAGGTGAATATTAGTTTTGGATCCTGTCAGGCAATTTTGACAGACATTTTGGGGATACTGTGCCTTGCATCAAAATTCGTCCCATGGGTGCTGACTGATGAACAGAGACAAAAACGTGTGGACATTTGTCAGAAACTCCCGGATCGAGCAAATGTCCACCCAGAGATTCTTAAAACTATCATAACCGGTGACGAAACCTTAGTTTACGGTTATGATTTTCAGGCAATGACGCAGTATTCTCAATGGAAAGGTCCTCATTCTCCACGACCAAAGAAAGCTCACATATCCCGGTCCAGTGTGAAGGTCATGCTGGTGTGTCTCTTCGATAGGCAAGGGCTGATTTATTACGAATACGTCCCTCAAGGTCGAACCGTCAAGAAAGATTTCTACTTAAAGGTTATGAAGAGGCTGAGGGTCGCAGTCAGCCGAAAGAGGCCGGAAATGTGGGGAAACAAGCAATTCATGGCGTGTCCATTACGAAAACGCGCCGGCTCACACGACGGCGCTGATCATGACAGGGTTTTTCCCCAGAACCGAGCCTCCCGTGATCTCGCAGTCACCCTACTCTCCAGACGTGGCCCCATCAGACATTTTTCTTGTTTTCAAAGTTAAAATCATCCTTGAAAGGGCATCGATTCGACTCTATTTCGGACATTAAAACTAATTGAACGGCGGGCCTGAAGATGATCCCCAAGGTGGCTTACCAGGCAGGGTTCGAGAGCTGGAAGAAACGTTGACAAAGGTGTGTCGTCAGCCAAGGCATGTATGTACTTTGAGGGTGACAAGTTCGATCAAGCTGTATCCGTCGAAATAAACAAGTTATAAAATCAGCCCCGTCTTTTTTTGACCACACCTTGTGTTTTCCTCAGAATAACTAGAATAGCATGGATGAACCTCGTCTGGATTTCAGTCGTAATGCCCGCTACGCTCAACGTTAGAATGCCCGAACATTCTTATTCTATTGTAAGAAATTGATTCCTTTCAATTTTTTTGACGTGGCTGGTTATTAATTTTTTGCATTTTTTTATGGCTCTCAGAATGAGAGAAAATTTGTTGGTTGATTTCGACTGCAGTATGTAAATAGGGGGAAATCAAACTACTCTGCATCCAAGGATTACTTAGAAAGTGGATTTCCTCCTTCACAGTAATTACTTTTTTAATTCACGAACAGATAATATATACTTATAACAAATGAAAATTCCTCGAAAGCCCACTCAGGTCGGCAAAAACAGGTACAGGGTGCGTTCCAAAAGTAATGCAATTGAATTTCCCCCGCCACTTCTATTGGCCAGAATGGGATCAAACAGAATGGAATCGGTTTCAGTGCTCTCTAAGCTGTGGAAGCGGCAGAACATCAGTCATTGCGCCGACGCTGTCACGAAAAAAATGGAATCGACATTCGAGCAACTATACGCGATCAGTAAGTTTTGTGCTAAACTGAAAAAAAATCTCTTGAAGAGACGGACTTAATGATTGCCTAAATGAGGCTTGTGGGGACTCTTTTCTGTCCAACTCACAAGTTTGGAGGTGGTTAAAGGCCTTTAAGGAGGGCCGGGAAGAGTTTCACGGCGAGCAACGCTCTGGGCGGCCGTCAACCAGCAAAACCGACAACAATGTGGCTCTTGTTCAATAATTATTGGACTCAGCATGCTTGTTTGTTTGAAATTATTATGCCAACATGATTATCAATGAAGTGAACTTGCCGTCTATTGTTGTGTTACGTATTGTTACCAAAGTTTTAGAAATGAGGAAAGTGTTCGCCAAGTTCGTGCCCAAGGTATTTGCTCCAACGCGCTACGAGTCCGCGAGTTCCTGGCCAAACTCTAGGTGCCAACGCTGTCGCCACCCCCCCTATAGTCCTGGCGTCTTCCCAGCAGACTTCTTTTTGTTCCCTCGGATTAAGGCAGCCCTGAAAGGAATCAGTTTTGTGTCCATAGAAGAGAACCAATCAGCCGTGACGATGACCTTGCTTCAGGGCGTGTACCAATCTCGGCAGAGTCGCTGAAAAAAATGTGTAGAGGCCCAAGGAGAGTACTTTGAAGACCTTTAAGTGTTTGTACAAATATGTTCAATAAATTAACTTTTAAAAATAATTGCTCTGCTTACGGAACTTACCCTGTACTTGGGTTTATTACAGTGTTGTTCTATTTTGGCAGTCGTCCATAGGTGACGTGTAAAGATTTATGGGCAAAATTTCATTTCCTCACGTTTTTTTGCTATGAATATAAAATTCGATTGGAGCTCGTTCAAAGGTTCCTCCGTGGCTTCTGGCAGAGAACGAAACGGCCAAGCAAGTCGTCAGTATTCTTTTAGTAAGTACAAGTCAGCGTTTGAGGAAATTACTCCCATTTTCGGCCCTAACTAACCACAAATCCACCTGGCATATGTTTAACTGCGTGAAGAATATAAAGCTCATTGTTTTTTTTATGTAACTGAAACCTTATGACGATCTTTCCATGATTTCGCCCACAGGGCATACAAGGTTTGTATAAAAACTATCGGGAAAAGTTTCGGAAAATTGAAATATTTTAGGCATTACTACCATGCCTCATAGTTCTCCAAATCACGACTCTTGAGCGTCGACACACTTTTTCCAATGGCTATTCCACAACTCGAAGGATCCTTAAGGGTACGCCTGCATGCTTCTTTGACGGCAATTACTGTCACATGTTATCGTCTTTGAGGAAGGCTTTCCCATTTGGGAATATGAAATAGTCTCCTGGTGTCAATTCGGGACTGCAAGGGGGTTGGGGAATCGTCGTGATGCCGTTTCAGGAGGTCTTCGCAAGCAGAGACTCAACTCTGCTACCGGTCGTCCGTCAAGACCTTCGGGAGGACTAGTTTAGGGTAGATCTTGTGCATCACCCAATATTCAGTGATAATTACAGTGAACTGTCATCTAATCACTGCCAATGCACGATCTGCGATCATGAGCGCACTTAAAAGACGGTCTAAACTCAGTACTTCACGAACACACTTCTCGTTATGTTCTTCGGTTCTTGACGTCAACGGCCGCTGAAGGTGGGGCCCCTCCTCCACACTACTCTCTCGACCATCTTTGAAGATCGTGTGCCTCTTAAAGACGGCAGTTTGTGACATCCTTGAACACTTGACAAATCATGCCCAAAGCTTCCGCACACAATTTCCCCAGTCCATTACCAAATATTATCATTTAATACTCTATCTCGGTCTGGACCAATTTAAGAGTAATTTCCACATTCACGAAAATTAACCGCGAGCTGCCTCGCATAGGTTTTCACAAAGGTGACGCTATTGGCCACGTGATACTCTTTGGGACAGATGCCACGATCTCTCCTCTCCGCAAGACTTTCACACGGCCATCCTTTTTCCGCTCCCACTGACGCAAATTACGGTTCGGCCGGCGTGGGAGCAGCCTCGACATGTGTGGACATTGACCAGTCAATGTTCGGTGTCAACCGGGACTCTCTCATCCGAGTCTTCAATCCGGCGTCCCAGGTTCTCGTAGTCGGCCGGTTCTGCTCGACCAATGGATTCCGTCCGATGGACGAAAGAAAAAGAGTTGGTCTCTTCAGATTAATCTGCATCCAAACGAATTGAAGTCCTTTTCTCTCGAGGATCGATTGCTGGGAAAATCTGAGTGTGTGATATTAACTGTGTGCAGCTCTTAAACTCCTTCTCAGTTAAACCTCAAGGATTTTTACATCCGAAATGAATGAGTTCGCTAAACTTATGGAATATTAGTCGTTGAAAAGGATTGCGAATAAATTTATAACAGCTGCATAAATGTTATTTGACATGAGTTCTCAAGGAGCTCTTTCATAAATAGAGGCAATAATATACCGTAGGCATTCCGTGACTCAGGAATCATTACTTACAGTTTTTAGGCGTGATTGTGAGCCATGCGATAAGCGAAATGATAAGGGGATCCCTCGTAGAATATTGCATTTCGAGAGCGATTCGACGGCTGAACACTCCTTTTCTCATTGAGCGAACGATTACCTCGAGAACAGTGTTCATTTTCTATAAAATGTGTTGTCTCAGGCGTAACTTTGTGGAATTTGCATAACATATTGAAATGTAATGAAATAATTGACTTTGTAATTCCACACACTTTCCACACACAAAAGTGTGTGGAATTACAAAGTCAATTATTTCATTACATTTCAATTCATTTTCTATATTTTAAGATGCAAATTTCATCTGAAGAACTAAGTATGACGCAAGGAGTCTCTGCCCAACTGTCATCCATACTCGTAATATTTGACATCTCCTCGTGCAAAATTCATTAAAATTCCTAAAAGCCTAATTTAAATCAAGCTTTCATTTATGACAAAAACTATTTATTACGCGCTACCTGATCATTTCATAGTTTTTCCAGAAAAAAATGGAATAATGGTATGAAATCATCATATTTTAATTCTATATTTAAATCTTCTTAGACTGACTGTGCAAACTCTAATCCATCTCGTTGCTCGTATATTATTCCGAGATTATTTTCTGGACTGGGTTGCTAGTGCTGCATTCATAAGTCGCGAGGATTCACGTTAGATCAAGTGTTTGAATTTTTTAACGACGTTGCTTGTGCCTTTAATTTCCTGTCTCTTTTTCGATCGAGTCGATTTCGATTCACTGGAAAACTTAAATTTTCTTAAATAACTTATCATTACGAGATATCATCAGAAATCAACATGGTAACCAGAATTATTAACTTTGGATCACAATACACATCAAATTTTAATAAAAACTGGTATATTGCGACCTTTTTTTCTTTCCAAACTTAATGAAAGTGAAGGGCAATAAATATGAGCACTTTTTATCTTATCTTAATAACATTTTTCTGCTTAATTCCATATTCTGCCTGCATCCGTATGTAAATGCGTGTTCCTCCTGTCTCAAATCCTGAGCATGTTAAACCCTTCCTCCTCGAGTCCGATTTCTATTCTCTGACCGGCGATCACTCGGACCACATTTGGCGAGCATCTGGTGAGAATCCCTTTGCTACAGGTATTTATCCAATAGGATGCGAGAATAAGCGAGAACTTGAAAATTCGAGGGTGTTTATTACTGTTGGATGAATTGGGACCCAAATATCTCTCCTCCAGAATAAATCAATGTTCCGTAAATGTTTTAAAATTAAGTTATCCGTACTTTCCCAAGGTTGAAAAATGACTATGTCTTTTCTTCCAGTATTTCCATCGATCATAAGCGTCCAACTGCATAGGAAAACTGGCAACGGACAACAAGTCTTTATGGTGGCGGTTCCCAATGTGTTTTGGAAGAGTGCCGATCAATCCTCGATTCCCCGAAGAGCGTGCATTCCGTGACGACCGCATGCACGCTGCAGACGCCGAAGATGGGCTTCAGGGGGCGTTGCCCTCTTCCGGTATCGGCACGAATCTCTCTCGCGGGGAAGAGCTCGTTCAATTTTCGTGCGAGTTCTAATCACGTCCATCACGTTTATGGAGAAACCCCGAAGAGAACACATTTACAAAGTAAATAAACTCCATTCTGGAAAAAGATAAATTGAGCTTTTTACGGTCGCTTTTTAGTAAGACTATATTAAATAATATTTCCTTTTATAATTTATCCCTTTACGACATAAGGGTATATTATTTAATAAAGACGGTCTAACTCTATAATAATTTTATTTATTTAGATCTTTTTAAATTACATGCAACGAACGCCTTCCTAGTTAACTCATGAGCCCAAGGCGATATTGATGAAATTTCAGCCGAATCCAGTTCCAACTGTTCGCGGACCTTGACAGCGACCTGCGGCCCTCCTTTCCCTGGAAGGACTGGATAACGCCGGCTAGTTTCCAGGCGGCTTTGACCCCCTACATTTCACGCACACCCCCCACCCTCTGGCAACGCACCCCCTCATCATCGATCATTACTGCCTCCCGATATTATTCCTCTCGCGAGCCCCCCCCCCTCCACTTCCCCCCACCCCGGGGGCGAACCCCTTTCGTCCCCGGGGCCTTGCCTTCCCGCCATCGTGGTGTCACGCAATGGTTGCGGAGCGGGCGCGTGTTTACGGCCTCCTCCCGGCCCCCGAAGGCGGCCGTTGCGTGTCGGCGGAGGGAGATGGGACTAATTGGTGGTCGTCGTCGGGTAGACTGCCACTTTGGGGATTGTTGTTTGGCGAGGCGTTCGCGTCAAATCGGCGGCGCATCCACCGAAGGCGGATTCCCACCGAATTCGAAGCACTGCTCCCTCGCCGGCGTGTGAATGACTCTGCGCCGAGTCGCGTGGGCAACACCTTTCGGCAAGATAACATTTAGAATGCATGCGAGACACACGCTCACATTCTTTTTTGAACAAGAATTATCTGCTATATGGGTAGGCTGAAAAATAATGCACACATGCTTGTACACCACCAAAAAAAAATACCTTTGGAAGCACTACTGGTGGCTTGTGGAAGTAACATTCCCCTCTCAACATGCATGCGCAGGTCTAAGATCGTTGCATTTATCCAGTGTATCTTGAGATGCGGAAGTATGGAGACGTGTTCTAGTGCCATGTCAATGCGAGTTAAACAGCGTCCTCGGCGGATCGTCGAGCTGTACGTATAGTGTCAGTGATGCTAGTTTCCGTTTTTCCTTGTTTTCACTGATGGTCGATAATGGAAATTGACGAAATCACGGAGCAACGAATCAGCATCAAGTTTTTGGTGAAGTATGGTAAAAGTTATTAAGAAATTACTGAAATGTTGACTGCAGCTGTTTCCAGTGATATTGCTCTGAAGAAAACATCCCTTTTCAAGTGGTTTAGGCGTTTTAAAGATGGCCGACAAGATGCCACGGATGATGCAAGGCCGAGACGACCTTCAACCACCTGTGTTGAAGACAACGTTGATCGTGTGCGGTCCCTTGTCCTTACCGATCGTCGAAATACTGTCCGAATGATAGCTGATGAACTGAATTTGGGAAAATCAACAGTGCCCACCATTTTTACCGAACATGATGGATGGCTCCTTCACCATGACAATGAACCTGCACATTCAGCATTGATTGTTCGTTAGTTTCTGACAAAAAATTCAATCACCTTGATCCTTGATCGTCCTCTTTATTCGCCAGATCTCGCCCAATGCGACTTTTTCCTATTCCCAAAATGCAAAAATGTGATAAGGGGACATGTCACTGGGAAGATGTGAAAGACACAATAAAGCAAGAAACGACAAGGAGAAAACTAAGAAGCCTAACTGCCGAGGAGGACTTCCAAGGGTTCTTTATTAACAGTGTATGAAAATTAGAAGATGGAATAAGTGCATAGCCTACGAATGGAGAGTGCCTTGTGCAGGACAAAATCGATGTGGACTAAATTTTGCAAAATTAAGTTCTTCTTAGCCTCAGTTCGTGTATATTGAGAGAGTATTCATATCATATATCGAGGTAAACCCTCTCTCGTAAGGAACTTCGCTGTGATGTCCCCCGCTTCTCACAAACGACTGGTGAGCGGTTCAGAGCATGCCTTTATTTTACGTAGGCTTGCTTAACGTCCATTATCTCGATTTTTGAATTGGCCAAATCCTGATTAATGCTGGTCACTGCTGTTTTCATGTGTTTTCCTCCGCATCTTCCGTGATGGAAATCAGACGTTTTATCCTGTCAAAATGTGTTACCTTCTTTATTGACAATTCGTGCTAGTTCAGTGGCTCGTCTCGTCCGGTGTCCCCAAATATTGGATCGACGACCACTTTATCATTCCCATAATGGCAATTTCTTATCCCGGTGTTTGGGGACACATTCCCCACGTTTGTCTTTGGGTCGCCTGTCTGTGTGTCCTTCTTCCGAGTCCGTCTCTCTCTCTCTCTATCTGTTTGTAGGCCTGCCCATGCCCACGATATACGCATGCATATGAAATGATGGGCCGGGTCACCCCTTCATAAAATATTGCATTTACATTTGCCAGCGTCACTCTGTTCCCAAGTATTGCTGAGTGTCTTGCTCTACCTCATTACGCCTTACATGCTACAGGCATGACATGTCTTTTAAATGGTAATCTTTTATCCAGAGTAACTCCTTGATAGTTTCCTAACGTACAATATGTTAATGTTTTCCTGTATTAAGTTCATTCATTTTACGCACTTGCTATTATGAATTGATATCGACAACCATTTATTCATTCGTGTATTCATTATTGTGATATATTCGCACATACATATTATATTACGTTTTTATTGGAATTGGTAACCATTTTCCAAGATCTATTTGAAAAATGTCGCATATGATAATTCAAAAAATTTGTTTGAAAGAGGTATTTTGCATTCCTGGGCTCTGAAGTGTTCAAGAAGCTCAACAATCAGTTCTTCACCTTTTTGTTCTTGGGAAATTTCAAGCGAATTATTTCGAATTATCCTCAGTCAGCTGCCTCATTCAAGTTCCTTCAAAATATGCATTCTTCGTTCTCTCCGTCGCGCTATAACACGGACGTAATAGCATTGTTTTGCCATACATGCTCTTCAGAAGAAAAAGAGAACCTTGATTATGAGAATCAATCTATTTGATGGAGTGCTCCAATTATTCGTGCATTTTTTGGTTTTTCGCTAATCATATAGTGCTGGAATTCACATTTTTATCAAGTTGGCAAGAAGAAGATGAAAAATATATATAATTTCTCCCTTTGTTTGGGACCTTTTTTTTAGATCACTTCACATTTGATTTCGTTAATTTTTTTCCATCATCATCAAGAACTTCCGAGCCGAAATCGTAGGACGAGAGAATGAATATGATAGATTTTAATACCATTTGAGGATAAATTATGTTCTTGGGCAGCAGTAAAACTAGGGATGGAAGAAGCTCGACCAACATCAAGCGAAGAATAGTCCATGCAAAGAAGGCGTTCATTGAGAAGAGGCAACGCGCACAATGTTCAAAGGACATAAGATTGCAAACAAGGAAGCAGTTCATCAAAATATTCGTGTGGAACGTGGCACTCTTACAGATCGGAGACACATGGAATATTGGATGATTGGACCAGCGCAGAGTAGAAGCATCTGAAGCATGATGCTGCAGGAGAATGCTGAAGATTAAATGGACAGACAAAGTAAGGGACGATGAAGTATGTAGAAGAAGGACCATATGGAGAACTCTACGGCAAAGAAGAACTAGATGGATTGGACATACCTAGAGTCACAATGGATCAGTTAGAAACATAATAGAAGGAAAAATTGAAGGAAAGATCCCTCGAGGAAGGCCAAGAGACAAGTACATACATAGGGCAAATTAAGATGGACGTAAAACAGAGAACCTATCGGAGGGCGAGGGAATTAACACTAAATAGGGAAGAATGTAGTAGCTGCAGTAAATCAACCTTAGGGTTGAAATACTGATGATGATATGGTTTATTCATGTGCACTGCATTCTCCTTTAGGAGTAGATGGTTTCTCATCCCGCCGATAAGGTACGGTCTAATTGATATGAGTGCCCGCATTACAATCTTGGTATTCTCAATATAACTGAAGGTGTTGCCTTATTCTAATGGTTATTACGAAGATGCCCTTCCACCAGGCGGACATTGCTCAGACGGCGACACATGGGAAGTCCCTTGGCATTCCATTCTTCCCTGACTCGTTCATCCCTTCGCTTAGGCGCTCGTCTGAAATTTTGCGAGATGCCCCACCCACTTTGGGTGGGAGGGAATCACCTCGGGAGAGGGATAGAAGTCAGTGCACATCTTTTAAGTTCTCATAATTTTATTTTTCAAAACCTCTCCTATTTTATATTTTTTCATAACAAGGAATTGAGCACTCAATTGGTGTTTAAGACTCGTCTGAATTGTTTACCAATCAATAAATCAGTTAATATGAACCTGGTTTTTATTTTTCCATACACTAATTATTTCTGGTATGCTTATCCGACTATGTTTCAAGTTTAAACATTTTTGTCGTCAGAATGTTCCATTTTTTTACATTTAGTGATGTCCGTCTTTCAAAACGATAATCTGGGGAAGCTAATGAAAATATTTTATGGTTGAGGTAAAGGTCAACCGGACGTCCTTAGAAGGTTCTGATCGGGGAGATTAATATGTTGGCATTGTTCCAGGAGCTTATTAAACATTTCAAGTTATCTAAACATTGTCAACTGAGTATAATCTCTATCATAAAATTTATGTCGAAATTTTATATTTCTTCTTGGGAGAAAATCGTGAATTGGGTTTCACAGCCCTCGGCCCAAGGGTGCGGTATTCTTGGGAGGGGGGAGAGCATGGGGAGTGTGGCAGGGGCAGTGCTTTCCAGGAGCCACAATCTCGTGTTTCCGAGAAAATTCTGGTACTAAAGAATCACGCATTTTTTGGTTCGCCAAGATTGGAATTTGTCGTCAAAAATATTTTAGATTTAGTTATCCGATTCACTGTTTAGTCAATGCAATATTTTGTAGTGTTTTGTATTTTCGATTCTACTAAAAATGTACGCAAAAAATTAGTCGGTAAAAAAGATTTGTTAACTATTTGTAGACCTCAAACCTAATCTCCTCGTACAACAATGAATCTTTTTAAAATCGTCCACACGTTTTGCACGGTGGATATAAATTTTTAAAAATGTTTTAGTGTACCATAACCATGAATTAATCGTCTTCACTGCAAAGCGCTTAAATTAAAACTGTATAAAAAATAATGAATGGACTGGCACAATCAGTGAACATATACCTTAAGACATTTGGAAAGGTGACAGCCTCTAAGTTGAATTTTTTTGTGATTTCTTTTCTTTTACGCACAAATAGAAAGTAAGGCACAAAATTTAATGGACTTTGGAGATGCTTTGCTTAGGACTTTCACTGAATAGTTAATGAGGTTCCCTCCTACCAACGTCCCAAACAGGTCATCTCTTTGACGGAGATGTAAAAAATAATTTCCCTCGGCCCCCTGACCGGGCCACCCCGCAGAGGGCACCTTTTCGTCAAGGACATCCCTCCGGTCATATTCCCCTCCAGGACGAGGGGTGACCTCGAACCTCCCCTACCTCCCCCCGTCCAGCCCAGGGGGGGGGGGGGTCGGCTGGGGCGGAGGACCCCGGGTGGACAAATCGAAACGGCCTTGGGGTTGTGGCACAAAAAGGAATGTTTAAGTTTTTTGTGCCGGAGAATCACGCAAAAGATGGCTTTGAGGGACAATTTGTTTCTTTCGGGAAATTCGCGTGCCCGGCGCCGGGTTGTCGGAGGGCTCCGGGGGAGCCGGAAGGAGAAGAGAGGGGA
Organism: Hetaerina americana; assembly: GCF_022747635.1. Taxonomy (NCBI): domain Eukaryota; kingdom Metazoa; phylum Arthropoda; class Insecta; order Odonata; family Calopterygidae; genus Hetaerina; species Hetaerina americana. The sequence goes on from NW_027286874.1 coordinate 108,315,055, forward strand.
GGGGAACTCGGGAGTTGGAGGACGCGAATATTTATCGGGTTCTCGACCAAGGCGTCCCTCGCTTAATATCGAGGGAAAGTGCTTTTCGGCGCCAAACCGCGTCGGGGGTCATAAGTCACTCGGTGTTTTATTGAAACGGTGCATATTCCTCTGATTCTGGACAGGCAGTCAACTCCTTGAACTTTGTTTTATCTTTCGTCTTACATTTCATCACCTTACACGAGGGTAGGCTGAAAAGTAATGCACACACGCTTGTAGACCACATACTAAAGCAAATAGCAAGATCGGGCAAAAAGTACATTCAAATGCTATTCTTAAGTTTCGCAATCGTTTTTATTTATTTTCTAACATGTACACCGTTAAGGCTAACACGTTTCTCTCCCAACGTGTAACAACAAGTTTTTTCATTCCGTCACTGAAAAACTCTTCCGACTTTTCTCGAATCTAGGGTTTGACAGCTGCCTTCACCTCATCGTCCGAGGTGTAATGATTGCCCTTGAGGTGTCTCTTGAGTTGAGGAAATAAATGAAAATCGCAAGGCACAAGATCGGGTGGGAATAAGGAGGGTGTAGAATCGGTTCAAATTTCAGGTTTCGCAGAGCCTCTCCAGTTGCGCGGCGCGAGGTGTGTGGACGAGCGCTGTCCTCATGTTGCGAGATTATTGGCGCCAGGCTGCCTTTAACACGACAAACTCGACCAATATGATTTGCGATACGCTTTTGAGTGATTCGCAGGTTATTTTGAATAAAATATTCGACGAGTGTGGGATGTTTATTGTCTGTGGCAGTGATCGGACGTCCGCGGCGTGTTTTATCAACTAGTATGGCTTTTCCAGGCTCGCAACCACGACATTTTACTATCCATCGATTAACAGTAGACCTATCAACAGCATCGTCACCATAAACAGCCTTCAAACGTCGATGCATATCAGTAGGAGTTACTTTTTAAGTTACGCTGTTTACCTGTAACTTGCGTTTGACATAGCACTAGAACTCGTCTCTATACTTCCGCTTATCCAAATATATTGGATGAATGTAACGATCGCAAACCTGCGCATGTGTGTTGAGGGGGAATGTTACTTCCACATGCCCAGACCAGGAGTACTTCTGAAGGCCATTTTCCTTGTGGTCTACAAGCACGTGTGTATTTGTTTTCAGCTTATCCTCGTATTATTAAAAATAGATTTGAAAATCTAAAGAACCTGTTGAAACACCTCTACCGCTATTATTTAAATGCATCCATCCGTGCCTTAAACTTACTGAGATTGATTAAGAGTGTTCCTTTAGAAATATATATTGGCAGAGTGTAATGGGACATACACATATTTCGATGTATATGAACTTATTGGCGCGTCTAGTATGACTGCAACTAAGGGATGCCCCACACTCTCCGCTTGGTTAAGAACTGCTGCCGAGTGAGGAGATGTGAAACTGGTCGTTGGTGACTGCAGATGCGTGGACAAAATGAGTGAACGAAGAGTTTTTCCCTGATTTATTGGCGCATCGGATTCGATGGCGGGCGATCGGGCTTGTACCATTCATTGCTTCCCTCTGCCGATGAGAAAGCGAACCAATATTGACTTCATCTCGTTTAATTACTCACAATATCCCAACTGCACACTCGAAGGACCTACGTGAGCTTCAAACTGAAAGGCTAAATGGCTGAATCTTTTCAAATAACTCAATATTGAAATAGTTCAAATTCACAATTATTACTTTCCTTGTTATATGAGGTTTGTATAAAAAGTATCGGCAGCTAAGGTTTCCTTAACGCGTGCGTTGATTACTGAACTGATTCACCCCAGCAGACTATTTCCCATTGCCAAAAGTGAAATCTTTCCCGTCAAGAGCCGTCAAAGAAGCTTGCCCATGTAATCTTAAGGCCCTTCCGGAATCCACCTGCCAGGGGGCCTACGAGTCGTGGAAAAGCCGCAAGTGAGTCGACGCACAAGGGATGTACTTGTGCTTTGAGGAATTTTGAGAGGCATCGTATGAGCAAAATCAGCTGAAATAAATCTATTTTCCCAATACTTTTTATACACACCATGCCCGTTATGCAGTCCATGAAAAATAAACTATTCTTCTTCTTTTCGCTGATTCGTGATTTCAAAGTGCATTCCTGTTATATGCCCCTGCGGCTCAATTTGACCGTTGTCACGATGGTAACCTTTTGGTCGTGCATATGCTTTCGTTAGCTGAAGTGGATCACGTATCAGGCAGGCACTGGGAAATCTGGTTATGTGATATTTTTATTCAAAAATGCCGTCTTTATTCAAAATTCAGATTGCAGCCACCCGCCATGTATCCAGCGTCCGCTAGCCGACCGCCCTTTCTCGTGTGATCCCAGTGGAGATGAGGCAAATAAACGGCTACTTGGTGCCCATCTTCCTGTCAAATTTCTGGAAACTTTCTTCTTCAGCTTTATTCCTTTACGTTTCATGACATTCATATTTAAAGTCTCAGTTCACCTCTCCTTGTCGTTCTACGACTCTGACGCATGAGGTTTAAACACATGCTGCCTTTACAACTGAACGAAAGGGCCTCCGATTGACCCTTAGCCTCTTGCCTTAATTCCTGTAGATTGTATCGTGTGGGGCGAGGTGAGTTGAGATATTTCTTGATATGTTTCCCTTTTCATCAAACCTGGTAAGTCACACAAATATTATTCGTTGTCAATATAATAGTTATGGAGATATCCAAACAATAAATAAGTACAAAAATATATTTAAAAAAGGGGTTCAGTCCCCCCCCCCCAAGTGTTTGGAGGGTGGAGATTTGAGATACGTAGATATCCAAAGGGGTGTTGGATTAATTCTGAGAAAATTTATTCTTTTTTAACCATAAGCATCCCGTTTTTGCAATACCAAGATAGCGGAAAAAAACTCAGTTTTTTGTCTTGCACCCCGAGGATCCCAGAAAAGGGAAGAGTTAAAGCAATTATGATTAAGTCGGTAAGCGATCGTAATATTCCTTCACACTTACAGGGTGCGTTTCGAAAATAATGTAATTGGATTTCCCGCGCCGCTCCTATTGGTCGGAGTTGGATCAAACAACTTGGAGAAGGTGGGAGGGGGGGATGCTAAGCTTTGCCGCGAAACCAATCTCAGTGCTCTCCAAGCTGTGGTGGAAGCGGCAGGATGTCAGTTAGTGTAAATCCCTGCGCGCCGACCGTGTCACGAAAAAAATGGAATCGACGATCGAACTACGTTACGCGATTACTAAGTTTTGTGCTAAACTGAAAAAATCTCTTGGTGAGACTAACAAAAAGATTCGCGAGGCTTACGGGGGCTCAGCTCTGTCCTAATCACAAGTTTCGAGGTGGTTAAAGGCCTTCAAGGAGGGCCGGGAAGAGGTTCACGACGAACAAGCCCGAAAGGCAAGAGTGAGCAAATCAGAAGTGAAAACAATGGTCATTGTCTTTTTCGACCGAAAAGAAATGATCCATGAGGAGTTTGTTCCTCAAGGACAGACATTTAATGCTGCCTACTACGTGGATATGCTGTAAAGACTCCGAAAAAGGGTCATCAGGCCGAGAAAAGACATCTCCGCTACCTGGTAACTCCATCACGACAATGCGCTACGAGTCCGGGAGCTCCTGGCCAAACAGCAGGTGCCAACGCTGCCCCACCTCATCTATAGTCCTTACGTCGCCCTCTGGCAGACTTCTTTTGCTTTCCTCGGATTAAGACAACCCTGAAAGGAACCCGTTTTTCGTCAATAGAAGAGATCCAATCAGCCGTGACGAAGACGTTGCGAGAGGTCCCCGAAGACGCCTTCCAGGGCGAGTACCGGTCATGGCAGAGTCGCTGGAAAAAAATGTGTAGAGGCCCAAGGACAGTACTTTGAAGAATTTTAAGTGTTTGTGCAAATCTGCTCATCGAATTACTTTTTAAAAAAAATAACGGGCATGACTTTCAGAAGGCAGCCTGTAGGATCCTTTTCTCAAAAATCGGACGTACAATTTTAACAATACCCGAGCCACTAATAACATGAAGTTAACACTCAGAGGAAAACATTAGTGAGGAGTGATCTCCGTTGCTCTAGAACGGCGGGTCCGGATTTCCAAAACGAGAGAGAAATTACACTTCACAATATTAATCAAACTCAACTTCATGATCGCAAAATTAATTTCTCTGACGTGGCCTATTGGCATGGCCTGACAGGAAGGTAACTACTTATAATGAACTCAAATATAGTAATTCTCTCAAAAGGTAGTATTGATTTCAACGCGCGATATCTTTGCGTAATGACGTTGTTAACTCCAACGACGTGTAAATCCTTATTAGATAATTGATCAGCGCAGTATATAAAAAACAATGAAGATTTCTCAATAAATTCTACTTTACAAGCATTTTTCTAAGCTATTTTTTATCGTGGGCACGAAAAACCATCTCCTGAATGATAAATGCAGCGCGCATGATTTCACAAACATGAACTACCATGCACTGGCAAGAATGCTATCATTACCTGCATCTCCTCCTGTGATTTCAACTAGTGAGTTCTCTGCTATCTACCGTAAACACTTGGACTAATGATGATTACGGAACTAATTAATTTAATAAAAACGGAAGTGATGTAAAAAAACGAGACCCTAAACAAAGTGAAAAATATATTTTCTTCTATTCTTGTAAACTTGATAAAATTGTGAATTATGGCGCTATATGGTTAACTTTAAAACACAAAATGCACAAATAATTGTAGCAATCTATCAAAGGGATTGATTTTAATGACCAAGATTCTCTTTTTCTTCTGTAGGGCTCCTGAAAAATTTGCCTAGCTAACATCGGCTATGGTAAAAATATTAGGTCAGTAATTTAGCGCGAAAGAGGTGATGAAGAAGCCAGCTTTTGGAAGAATTTGAATGGGGAAGCTGGCTGAGGATAATTCAAAATTATTCGTAAGAAATTTCCCGGGAACGAAAAAAGTGAAAACAGCAAAGAACTGAATGCTGAGATTCTTGTACACTTCAGAGCTCAGGAATGCAAAATACGTCTTGAAAATAAATATTTTGGATTAGTATATGCGACATTTTTCAAATAGATCTTGGAAAATGTTCACCAATTCCAATAAAAACGTGTAAAATTAATGAAAGTATGGCTGAAAAATGATTGCTGCTAGAAAGAAATAATATTAATTGCGTAATATGAAGTAAATAAATATAGGAAAATTTTAATTTTTTGGACGTTATCGGTAATTTTAATTTGCTGTGCAGTTCTTAAAGAAAATCCTAAATTAAATATTTGAATACATGTTGCAAACATTAAATTCACAGTATCTGGAGCCCTTCGGTGGAATTGCTTCGTGTTAAATAAGAGTCAAACTGATGTATTTGGTATTCCCAAGCATGTAACAGTTCTTCTTTACCAATTCATGAAACTCTTATTATATTCTCATCACATGCTTTGGGTAATGTTAATGTGGGGTTTATGAATGCAACATGCATGCCATCTGTTGAGAAGTAGCATAACCAGGCGTTATGGGTCTGGCCAGATCCAATCCACAGGTGCAATCGAAACCCAGCTGAACACACATTGATCGCATTTGCAGTCACGCACGGCAAATACCTAATAACTTCGACGATAATAATCAACTTTGTTTTTCGTCTGCAAGTAAGGCTCTTCGAATAAGAAAGACGCCAAAGAATATGCTTGCACAAGAGGAAATCAACGGAGAGGTTTCTCCTTTCACATCGTTTGAGTAATTGACGCGTAATCACGTTTCCTTTCCAGTAGCGCTCCCGATAATGGAATTTATTTTACATCAATTTAACGGGTGTTCAATTAGAAGTATCTTGATTTCATATTTTTGAATTTTAATGAGAACTTCAATACCTTAATCTCGACGTTGTACCTTTTCTTTCCAAATATTATGTTGAGGGCATTTCTGTGATGCATTCTGTCGCCACCCTCTAAGATATTACCAAGGGTCGCTTTTACACGTGTTCAGTGAATCTCTCTTCCAATTCCAATCGACAAGAAGCAAGAAGAAATAATCTCATCGCAATAAATTACTGACAGCGATACTAAAAAAATTCCGGAATATTTTGTTAGACTGATTTTCAATCCATAATCCGCATAACGGTTTATCCTTGCTCCGTCGAAAGCATTGTGTCCGGCAAGAGCGAGTAATCTCGCCTGCGAACCCCAAGGAATGGGTCTATAGTGTCAGTTGCTCCCGTTATCAATCACCGCGGACAGTTTGAAGGTGATCTTTTAAAGGAGTCCGCCTGAAAAGCTGACGTGGCCATCCATCGAAGAGCGTGACAAGCGGTCACGGGAAATGCCAGCGCACATTTATAGCTCGGCGCAGGTATTTATGGCTCGGAGATGTCAAGAGGGTGATTCGTCGAAAGGGATATTTTTGCGAGTCCCGCCCCTTCGTGATCACATTATTATTTCATCCCATCACGGATTCCCATCTGGACACAAGAGCCGAGCCAGGTTCACGCCGGACGCTCACGGTGACCCTAGACACCAATTCCTGACCCTTTCTCCAATTTCCCGTGACGTCCTCCTCCCGATTTATTTTCCAAACTGGATTTGGGTTCTCTCCAACAATTATTTATTAATCGATTCGCGCTTCTACCGTCACCGCAATTGGAACAGGTCCTCATTGAATGGAGGGGCATTAGGAATTTCCGATTCATCCGTCATGAATCAACCCGAATTCGAAAACATTTCCTCGCTTTCCCCGATTCCTATTCTAAATTTTAAAGAAAATACGTGGAATATTTTTCCCTGGGTTGATTTGTTTTCTTTATGTCTCGGTCCTTCGCACCTCATGGCGCCTGTAAACATCGTTGACGTGTGCCCCCTACGAAAATGTCCTGATTCCCCGTCCTCCGTCCCGTGACTCCCTTCGGGATAGGGGCGAGTGGCCCTGGGGGGCGGAGAGGCATTCATCAGGTGGCGTGTTGGGGGGGTAGTAGCGTGGTTGGAGGCGATCGAACCCCGCTCTCCCTCCCTCCTCCATTTCGGCGGGAGGGAGGGAGGAAGAACGGGCCACCCGCTCAGTCTCAGGCGGCCAGTAGTGTCCATCGGTGCGCGCTTGGTAGTGGTCGCCGCCCAGCCCCTCGCTGCGAGCCGGCGGTGCACCATGGAGCGGGGCCCCCGGAGCGGCCGTCACCGGAGGTGTGAGGGATGAGCCGCCACAATGGAGGATGAGGAGGAGGGCCGAGGGCGACGCCACGGAGGAGGCGAGGACGTGGAGGAGGAAGATGAGGAGGAGGAAGAGGACGGAGGGTCGCGGGTGTGCGCGGGGCCGCGGGCGTGGGTGGTGGTGGTGGCCACGCTGCCCTTCCTGGCCATCGGAGTCTCCCTCTCCTGCATCGGCTACCTTGCGCCGGCCGAGGGCAAAGGTGAGGCCCCGGGCGAGGTCGACTCTCCCCTTCCCTTCAAGTCCACCTCTGGTGGGCCCTCGCCGTCCCGGGCGGAATGCTCTTTCCCTTCCTCTACGATAACATATCAAGCAGGTGGTTCTTCAACAAACCCTTTAAATGAAACATGCGCGGTTAGACCTCCGGAAATTCAACGGATTCTCATCCCCTGTCGTTTTTTTATGGTGAGCTAGAAAACGAATGATATTCTAAACCTTAACTGAAATTAAAATTTCTTCCGTTTACATTTTTTCAATCGGTGATACTTTCTCCACGATCCTTTTTCCAGTAGTTTCAAAGGAATGTTAAGAAAAAAACATCAATAACTCAAGTTTTAACAGTAATCGATTCTGTCTAAATTATTCTTTCAGGTTCAGAAATATTATGGCCTTCATTATTTAATGTGGTCGTGTTGTATGCCGTTGTTTTTCAAAAGAAGAGCTCTTAAATATTATGTAGGAAATACCGAGGTAGACGTTGAACGTTCTCAGGCGTAAAATCGACCAGCAGACAGCAGGGGCTCACTCTTTCGCCGCACACCGCTCTCTTTTCACTCCCTCCTCGGATTTTCCCCTTCCTTCTTTCGCACCATTCCATTTTGCTTCGTTTCACTTCTCCCCCTTCCCAACGCCCCCTTCTTTTCTTTCATTTCACGCTGCCCTCTGTCCTGTCGTCTGATTGTCTCCTCATTTCTCGCCCTTTGACCTAGATTGCCACAGTCTCCTCCAGAATCGGTTTCTTTGCCAGGTTCCATTCCACCTTCCAATTCTTTTATAATGATTCGCTCGGTAATGTTTCTATTGATGAAATAGCTCAAGAGCTTTGCCAAATTTAAATGAATTTACAGCTTAAGTGTAACTGGAAAATGGCTACTTTCTGAAGAGATGAACGGAATATATTTTACTCTACTCCACCCTTATTGTGACGTATGTTTCTATTGTACCCGCATTGGGCCGTAAGAAAATAAAGACATATCTCAGAGATTTGTATATCTTAAGTCGGCATATACTTTTCTCCACGCATCACTCTGCTGTAATCTGTCAGTATAATTTGATTTCTCGATTTTGTGCATAAACGTCAGTGATTTTCCACGGATTTATTTGTAAATGTAATTTTTCCTTCGGTCTCGGTAACTTTGGATTGTTCCATGGGTCTCTGTGAGTTGCTAAGCGTTTCCGTCGAATTTCCTTCCTTGGTCAAATGTTTGGATATTCGGATCTGTGGCTAAAGGTCAAAAATGTTTGTTTGAACATCGAGTGATTATATTTATCATATAGTGTTATATCTTACTGTGTAGGTGTCTTCCATAATATTCAACTGGTCGTCAATATTAAGACACGCATGACAGAGACCTAAGCCTTTTCACGACGGCTTATCTTTTCATGCATTATTATTTTTCAACACTCACTACCGTCGTTAATTTTTCATTTACCCTATCCTTAGCTGGCCTCTGTGTCAAATATTGTTTCCTTATCCCTTTTCGACGAATCCCACAAGACCGTCATAGCTTCGAATGTCCCCGTTCGTTCATCTTTTCTGAGTAACACTTGGACTCATTTCTTCTCCAGCTCCTTTTAGAATGTTTTCCATAGTTGGACATAATTCCATTTGATCTGCATGGTATTCCTATAGCTCCGGTTTCCAGAGCTTCCTAAACTAGTCGCGCCCATTTCAATAATTATTTTGAAAATCTTTAGTTATGCTGGATATTCCAGTTGGGATAAGAATTTCTCTTGCCTTACCAATATTTCATTTAGGACTATTTTTCGGAAATTCATCAAAGTGCTTTGGCAGGCAATAAAATTTGTGTGAGCTTTATACATTATTCAAGATAAATTGTTTATTTTCAGCAGGTATTAATTCAAAGCAAGGCTCCTGCCGCACATCTCAAGAGTTTGTGAGTTTCCTTTTGATTTAGTCATGCCCATGATCCATTATTTACTAAATGATTAACGTAGTTTTTTGTGCATATTATTATGGAATGGAAATGGCCAAGATAAGCCCAAATCTGGATAATTAAATCCACTTTAATCTAATATCCCAGTTTATTCGGCAATGTTTTCTTGTTTATAATGTCATTCCTAGCATGCTCTCTTATGACAAGAAGGAATAAAAGAAAGCGGTTAAAGAAGTTGCATTTTAAAGTCTAAGACTTGGAAAATTATTAAACGCTGAAAATGTCTTCAAGTGTTAAAGGACAGTCCGACGATTATGAATAATCACTGCTTCCTCGTAGCCGTGCAACGCGGGAAAGAAATACGGATGGTGATTGAGTCCAAGATTGAAAGCTTGATTTTGTTATGAGGCTGTTCTGTCATCTTGAATACGCCGTGAGTCGATCAAGAGACCACCCTGTTGCTCGAGCTACTTTTCGACAGACGACCCTACGGCATTTGGTCGCTCAACAAGTATGACCTTCCACCCCTAAATAGGATCGAAGGGCGTATGAATAATATGGGTCGCATTTCAATTGCCTCGGACACGGCGAGGCATCAGACCGCTCCGGGTTACCAGCGGGTCGGGCTGTTTATTTGCCGTCCGGAATTCCGTTAAATCGCTTAGGTTGCATCTTTGCCGCACCAATCTCAGGGAAGCGCCGGGTTTCACCGTCCCGTTCCCTCGGGGTGTGGGAATAAGTTGGGAGGTGCGCGGGAACGGAAACACGCGAGGGAAGTCTCGACGTTGCTCCATGGCCCTCAATTAAAAAGCGTCCGCTCGGGTCATTTAATTTCCTGATCATCCTTAGACATTCACTTCTCATGATCGTATATGATGGCTATAAGCGGTGAACATGGAAACTCACGGCTGCCATTTCTAATTTGGTCCAGGAGGATAATTGCGAAAAGATGCAAGTTTATAGGAACCACTTCTTAAGGTCATCTTACCCAGGCAATTTTTTGTGCGAAATTTTTACCGAGAAAACGTCCGATCCAACTTGAATGCGACTTAATTTTGTAGCTTTCTTTAATCGCACGATGGAGCCCGGAGAAAATTACTCATGAGGCCTCTTGGTAAACATATTATCTGTTTGCAAAGATATGGATATTTTGACTTATTAGGGGATTATGGAGGAAGAAAGTATGCGGAAGTAATGATGATGTTATTTTAACGCTGGATAATGTGTTTTGCTAGTAGACGCAAGAAAATCATCGTTGCATTGTTGACTTGGCTGTGTCCATTCAAAACCAACCTTATCTATTAAAATACCAATAATAATAATGGAAATCACACGTTGTTCATAATAACATCGTGTTCATTTGTTATCAACATTTATGTAATTACAATCTTTTAATCGGTGCGTATTTTAATGCAACTTATAAGAAAATAAAGCCTTGCTGTTTTTAACTATCTAATCTCCTGAAACGTCTTACAGTACAATTTTCATGCAATTTTCATAACTCACCATACTTGGTACCACGGGAAAACAAACAGTGACCTGGTTGACGTAATCTCCAATAATTTTCCACATCTTAATCGTTTAAAGACTGACCACCGCCCATTTATCGTCAAAGGTATTTTTCAGACGATCATCTGTGGAAAATACTGTCGGACTTTCAAAATTGTGAACCAGAAATACATTTGGTAGCAGTTATTTTAATATTTAAAAAAATCCTTAAAGAATCGTCTGAAGCGAGTTTTTTTTTAGATAAGAGGTGGGAATTTCGGGAGAGAGGGAGAGATTCGGCCCGAGCTCCCTCGGCTGCCCTCGGCGAGACTGATGCGCTTGGCGGCGGTTCTTGTGGTTCAAACCGACCTTCTCCCAATTAGATGACGAAATAGCTTTCAATGCAACAATTAGAGAATTTAAAAATCAATCGCCTTGACTGCGATTCGAGTGCTTCGGCCAGTTAAACTACCGAGGCGATAGTCCTCTTAAGCTCAGAAATAGTTGGGGCTTTTAAAGGAACTAGATGTTGTGACCATAAACCGTACATACAATGTCACAGGCATTCGTGTGTCGTACGTGACGCGCCACAGGCCAAGAGGTTGAAGCCAATTTTTAAACACTAACGGTGTTTTACTTCTGACGAATTCCAAAGAACCTGTGGAAGATGCCGCATAGGAAAAATTTAACGGAGTCATGAAATATTAGGAAGATATCCCTACGTTAAAAGTTACTGTTGCGGCACCTACCGCAGATTCTTGAAACGGAATAGCCCTCAAATTTATTAAATTAGAATATTACAATTCGTTGTACACAAGTGTAGTCACCACTTATATAAATCATACAGTGAACTTTCTTCTGGTTTGTGATAGGTTTGATAAAGGTTCTCTGAGAAAGGGGACGGAGTTTGTTTGTTATCCCTAGTATTTGATCCGTTGGCGTCACGCCGACGGGCCTGATGGCAGGCGAGGATCAGTGTGCTATGCGCCAAGCGTGACAGCGTCACCTTTTGCCATCGCACGGAGACTACCAACCCTGCATATGCCCGCGGAAATGATTTACCCTCGTACGTTTAACAATTCAATACTAGCAAACATTTAAATACAATAAGCTGTGATTAATATTTTGCAGACAGGTGGTGGTGAAAATTTAGCTTAGCTAATGTTTACAGTTAAAACTCTGCAGACTATTTTGTCTAAATATGTGCCTGTAAAAAAAACGTATAAGAGGCCATGTCAGATTTGATTGTTTGCCTCAGAAGGCTTCGCAATAGCGTGATATCTCCCGCTTCTCTTTCATATTTGCTTACTCGTCGAGGTTTATTTAATCGATCTTCTATAAAAGAAGAAGATTCTTATATTTTTGTTAACTTCCTATCACCACGCATCTTCGCGTGTTTCCCCTTCTTGCTTGCTCCCATATCTCCCGCACCCACGGCGGCGCCTCGGTATGCCGCGACCGTGGGAGCAAACTCACCTTGCACCTCGGCCGGATTCAAGACTCCGTGGAAGGGTGCGGTGCAGACAGAAGTGCCGCATTTCCTCTCTTAGCGTTCCCCTTTGTGAAACGTTCTCGCTCTGATCTCAGGTTCAGGCTTCATAAAGCAAACTGAGATTCTTTTAAGCTTAGCCTTAGTGCATCCTCCCGATTTTTGTATTCACATTCGAAAAGAGGAGGAGTTTTTTTTTAAAGTACGTTACACTGCATTAACAGCCGTTCGGGCAAGAAGTGATGGTTATAGATAGATATAGTTAATTAGCCAATCCTGAAATACTTTGAAATAATTTATGATATCCTTCAAATATTTATTGCAAAATTATTATTTCACGAGATAATTGATTGAGAAATACCATTTTGCTCTATACCGAAAAGATCTCCTGCTTTCAACGTTGATATTACATTCACTATATAAATTATATAAGTATTTTATGATACAATTTTTATTTATAATATATGCATAATGCATTTATGCCAACGACGATGGAATATAAAGGGATTATGCTACGATTTTGATAGTGACGCTTTGTTGATTGGCTCTAGGATTAGGCTAGAAAATTAGGTAAAAAAATTAATAACACCTTTTAATCTTAATTGCATTTTTTCCGAATCCCTTAATAGGAGAAATATTTTGGTAGATGTTTGATTCGATTCATCGATGTAGTATAATCGATTGCTAAGTGCCTCCCAATCATGGAATACCTCTGTCTCGTAGGTATTTACCGCAACTGCGAAGAGAGAGAGAGACAGAGAAGACGATATGAATTATATTTTTCTTTGCATATTGTAGTCCAGTATTTTTGGAAGATGTATCTTAAGAAGGTAAAAGCAGGGCATTTATTACATGATCGACGCCAAGGGGGGTCTATTTCTTGCAGTGGATATTGCATGCATGTGATTTTCCCTGTTCCCTCGTTCAACCAGACTACAAGTTGAGTTTATCAAAGATAAAAATTCTCTAGGAGAACCCCTTTTTCCTTTAAAGGTCGTGGGTCAGAGATTGGGAAGCTCAAAATTTATACGGTCTGTAATTTCTCTTCGTTTCGAATGGGGCACTTGTTCGGCCAGATATCCCCGGCGTCGGTCGTTAGGGAATGACTCCCCTGACCTGCCACGTCCCCCTTCCGACCTCCCGTGCAGGAGGCAATGTGGAGAGGCGGCCCGAGGTCGCGGATGAATCACCCCATTCTGACCGCTGCCACGCGTCAAATGATGAAAGCGATCCGGTGCTGATAATGTTGGCGATTTAAAAATTGCTTGTTCATTGGTGGCAGTCATTGGTTTTAGAAGTACTTTCAGAAGACTTCCTCATATCCGCATCATTTAAACAGGACTTACACTGCAAGTCTTGTACATTATGAAAGCACAGGTGGACTTTCACAGAAATATTCTGGACTCATTATACAGGGTCGCACCCAAAAGTGGTAGGACTGATTTTTTTACAAGAATTTTATTGACGATATACTTACATCGACTTAATAATCTTCAAACTATGCTCCTTGAGCTGCTACACACTTAGTATAACGTTTCTCCCTTTCCCCGTATGCCCGCTGGAAATTTTCTTTGGGGATGCCGTTGATGACCCTCGTCGAAGCCTCTTGAACGGCCTTTATCGAGTCAAAACGTCGTCCCTTGAGCTGTTCATCAGGGGGAAGACGAAGAAGTCCGGTGGTGCCAGATCGGGAGAATAGGGCGGGTGCGGCAACGTGGCAACGCCGTATTTGGCCAGGAGCTGTCTGACGACGAGCGCGCCATGGCACGGCATCTTGGCGCCCACCTAGCGCATGGCCAAATCCTGTGAAATAATGCGTTGGACGTTGGATGCAGACAGACCCAACTGGTCTGCAATTTATTCACTGGTTAAGCGTCGGTCTGCGTTCAGCAGCGTCCTCACTCTGTCCACATTCGTGTCGGTTCTTGCCGTCGACGGCCGTCCGGAGCGATGGTCGTCTTCAACGAGCTCCCTACCCTCTTTAAACAACTTGTGTCACTCAAATACTGTGGAACGGCTTCAGGCAGTGTCCCCATAAGCCTGCTTGATCATATCGAGGACCCCAGTTGCCGTCTTCCCGAGTTTCGCACAAAACTTCACGGAATAACGTTGCTCTAAATTCAGATTCATTTTGTTTTTCCACGCGGACAAAAAACTTGCTTCACTAAAAACGGTGTCCTCACTCAACGACAGCCCGCAGGCGACTGAGGTTGGTGTTGGTCTGTTGCTAAGAGCCCCCTCCACCTTACCCTGCCAGGCAGACCCCCCTCCACCGCTCCGTTCGCGCCAGAGAAAAACAGTCCTACCACTTTTGGGTGCAACCATGTATGATTCATTATTAGCCTTATATTTAATTTTTTTAATGATTTCTCTTGATTGAAGATGTTATTGGTAATTTCATTGTGAAAAAAGCCCTTTAATATTGGTCCATTAGCATCAATTGAAATTCTCTCAAAATCTGACATAAAAAGTGGACGGAATTTTTTTTAATCGGAAAATTCATTTAATGTCATATAGGTGTATTTTGTTCTTCTCCTTCGCTTTAGTTCCATCCAAAATTACACATAAAAGTAAGGTCTTTCTTTACGTGATGGGACAAATTTGTTGAGCAAACAAATCAATGTAATTTGTTGCAGTGGTGAGTTTGCATTTACGATTCTGGAGGCAAGGAATGGAACATACGCACGCGTGCATCGAGTGGATACACATGAACTTCGAAAATAATCTCAATTCAAAGGGTCAGGGTGCTGAACTAAGAAATTCAACCTCCATTAGCGTTTAAATTCTAAGGATTCTCTCTTTTTGAAACGAGAGTCCCTTTCTAAGAGTCAGTGACCAAAAACGGACTGGGCGGAAGAGTGGCGGAAGGGGGTTTTGTGAACTCAGGTCCATTAGAGTTAAAGGCCGCAGGGCACTACCTCGTCAGAGACCATCAAAGACACTAGGGTTAGATATCATCCAACCACGGTCCAAGATTTGGCACTTACGAGGTATGTCCAATAAATACGCGAACTGATGCCATCAAAACTTTATTTTGCAAAATTTAGTCTACATAGATTTTATACCCTGTTTAAAGTTCTCTCCATTCGTAGGCTATGCACTTCTTATTCCATCTTCTTCATTTCCACTGTTTATAAAGCACCCTTGGAAGTCCTCCTCGGCAGTTAGGCTTTTTAGTTTTCTCGTCGTCGTTTCTTGCTTTATTGTGTCTTCCACATCTTCCCAGTGATATGTGCCCGCATTATATTTTTGCATTTTGGGAATAGGAAAAAGTCGCAGGGGGATAGTAAGTATCTGGCGAATATGGAGGATGATCAAGGATCAAGGTGATTGAATTGTTGGCCAGAAACTGTCGAGCAATCAATGCTGAATGTGCAGGTGCATTGTCATGGTGAAGGAGCCATCCATCATGTTCGGTTTAAATAGTAGGTTGAACTGCTGATTTTTCTAAATTCAATCCATCAGCTATCATTCGGGCAGTTTGTAGACGATCGGTAAGGACAAGAGACCGCACACGATCAATGTTGTCGCCAACACATGTGGTTGAAGGTCGTCTCGGCCTTGCATCATCCATGGCGTCTTGTCGGCCATCTTTATAACGCTTAATCCACTTGAAAACGGATGTTTTCTTCAGAGTATTATCACTGTTAAACAGCTGCTGTCGACAATTCAGTAATTTCTTGATAACTTTTACCGCACTTCACCAATAAACTTGATGTTGACTCTTAGCTCCTTGATTTCGTCAATTTCCATTTTCGACAAACAGCAAAAACAAGGACAACGGAAACTAACATAACTGGCACCATACGCACAGCTCGACGATCCGCCAAGCACAGGCAGCCCATTGTATCTCAGGCGACTAGCGCCGCTATAATGGGCGTGGCTATAGTTCGCGTCATGGCCGCCAGATTGCACCAGTTCGCGTATTTATTGCACGGACCTCATATACATTCAAATGTGTGAATATTAATTTCATTTTGTTAATATTTAATTTCATGTTATCCGATTACGAAAATAACTATGTTGATACTAATCTAGCAATGGTATTTTTTAGGGGAATTCGTGTCCCTAATAATGCAAACGTTGTGGCAAATTGCTTCAAACTAATTTATTTAGCATTTCGCGCATTTATTGCGCAGACCACGTATGTCAATAGATGAAGGGGATAGGGCAGAGAGAGAGTGAGTGATCAGATGGAGATGTTAAAGGTGAGATTCGCTGGAGGGAGTTAGGAGAGGCTGCATGAACTGCGGCGAGCGGCATAGCGCCTGGATGCACGCAACTCAACACGACTGTTATGTGCAAAGTGTTGTCTATGCTTCAGGATGACCCACAAAGTGCCTTGTCCTTTCGTAATTATGTATTCTTGTGAGAAAAGGGTTGCCAATGGTATCTATCAGGCAGCCATGAAAAATCTTGTAGGTATCCAATATCTCTATAGTTTATTTTTCTTCACGGTTAAAATATACACAAAACACAGGCTCTTATATTGTAAGAATTGCGTCTTTTTTAGAATTTTTGTCAACTCTCGAACATTTGGGCAAAACTAATAATTATCTGAGATTCCGGTCAATGAACTGTGCCTCCGTCGTGAAAATATTGTAAAAGCCAAAGCAAAAAGTAGTCAATATCTTCGGAGACTCGTCTTCACTACAAACAATTTCGTTTGTAATAATAATTTTATTTCACTTATTAATGTGCTTTAAACAGGTACCAAGCATTGTGATTTGATTTCGGATTAGACTCCATTGCACGCTAATTGAATCTTAAGCTCCTAACTCAGCAAGTATTTGTAAACACAATGGCAGCGGCTGTAGCCATTAAATTTGTATTTACTAATAAATACGATGAATGAACGTTATTGCGGTCCATTGGAACACCCTCTCTCATTCGAGCACAAATCATTCGCACGAATCAACATGCAAACGTACTCGTTTAATAAGTTTTACGAATGATTCCGCATTTTCAATTCACATAGCTTAGTAGTAAATTTATTGAACTTAAATTGACTTCATATTTTCACTCTTTGTGATAGTATTATCAATACTATCTTGAATACAAGAATTCTCAGTTTCCAAGTGATTTTGCTCAAGTGTATGTTGTTCGAGGTTTTATAATGTTTAAAAATTTTGAAAAAGCATTTCCAGTAATTGCATTATTTACTCTTGATACTTTCTCAAAGTTCAACAAAACTAATAAAGACTCTTGTCTTCGTTTGTATTGTAATTAGGAATATATTTTCCTGGCTTTGCTGGATATAATGATGTTGACGCTCGGAATGGCTCGATGGCGTACTTGTCGGTCTACTACTCGAGAATTTTAAGCTCAATTCCGATTGGTGGAACTTCCACTGAAGGACAGGCATTTAATTTTGCAGCAATCAAATGTATTTACCTTATTAGAGACAAAGCCAGCATTATTAATATCTCCACGTCAAGAATTTCATATGTAAACCCCACTCACCTCTTAAGATGGATATTTATATTCTAACGTAAAACAACCTCGTTTCTCGAACATGTGATCCAATTTTGTTCGCATGATTTGGTACATGAGCATAATAATTACATTTGAAGGTAAAAGAGTATTTCAAATACGAGTTCGCTGTTTGTTATCCAACCAATCTTCAAAAATATTTTTTTTTGCCTCGCTGTATCACTGAAGACTCGGTATAATTTCCGTGATGATCACGTAAACTCCCCCTTTGACTCACTTGAAAACCAAAGGTATTTTCTTCTATGATGCATTTTAATTAGGCGAGTATTCAGTTGCGGAGTGTTTGTGTGGGCAGTTGATGGTCCATTAATGTAATCAATGCTCTCGCATGATTCCAGTATACTATACTGGAATCATGCGAGAGTATACTATACTGGAAATTACGGATATCCACTTGGGCGAAAGTTCTCGTGAGCGCCGTGATTTGGAGCCTTGAAAAAGTGTTCCATTAATTTATTCCCGTCGTCGTTAAGAAGTCATGGGACAGGAAGGCAAATGAGAAGGCAGTTGGCATATTTGGTTCGATCGGTTGGGATTAACATAAAAACAGCGTCATTACTCCCGAATGGCGTGCCAAGTGATGGATATTACTTACAAATGCTATGGAGAGCGGAAGCGGTGTGGCGATGACTTTGCCGTGATGACATCAAGCCTGCGACTGAGGACACCATTTCTAAAATAACTCACTTTTCGTTCTATAGTGGAACTAAGTGCGTGTTCAGGCATTCAGGGAACTAATAATATATTGGTTTACGAAGCTGTCCGGTAGTTCCCCGAAGATGCTTCGTTAGAGTATAATGGCACTGATGGAACATCAGCCAAATTATACGTGGTATGTGCAAATGAATACGCGAACTGGTGCAATCTGGCGGCCATGACGCGGACTATAGCCCCGCCCACTTGTGACGCTAGTTGCCTGAGACCCAATGAGCCATCTGTGCTGTGGCGGATTATCGAGCTGTGCGTATGGTGCCAGATGTGTTAGTTTCTGTTGTCCTTGTTTTTACTGTTTGTCGAAAATGGAAATTGACGAAATCACAGAGCAACGCATCAACATGAAGTTTTCGGTGAAGTACGGTAAAAGTAATCAAGAAATGACTGAAATGTTGACTGCAGCTGTTTACAGTGATAATGCTCTGAAGGAAACATACAAGTTTTCAAGTGGATAGAGCATTTTGAAGATGGCCGACAAGATGCCACGGATGATGCAAGGCCGGGACGACTCCTTCAACTACCTGTGTTGACGACAACATTGATCGTGTGCGGTCCCTTGCACTTACAGGTCGTCGGAAAACTGTCCGAATGATAGCAGATGAACTGAATTTAGGAAAATCAACAGTTCACACTGCTATTTTAACCGAACATGATGGATGGGCAACCTTGCACTATGACAATGCGCCTGCACGCTCAGCATTAATTGTTCGCCAGTTTCTGGAAAAAAATTAAATTAACTTGATCCTTGATCATCCTCCTTATTCGCCAGATCTCGCCCCCCCCCTGCGACTTTTTATCATTCCCAAAATGTAAAAATGTGATGAGGAGACATATCACTGGGAAGATGTGGAAGACACAATAAAGCAAGAAATGACGAGAATACTAAAAAGCCTAACTGCCAGGGAGGACTTCCAAGGGTGCTTAATAAACAGTGTATGAAAAGAAGAAGATGGAATAAGCGCAAGACTTCCAAGGGAGCAACCAATGGAGATATCTTTAGCAACCAATGGAGATAACTTTGTGGAAGACAAAAGCAATGTAGACTAAATTTTGCAAAATAAAGGTTTTAATGGCCTTAGTTCGCGTATTTATTGGACGGACCTCGTAAATCCGAGGCTTTCGATGCTGAGGAGAGCGTATTCCTTCGCAGAAATGTATGCTCTCACGTCATCCCCCGTGTCCCCTTCTGTCCCCTTCCACCGGTGCGACCGAGTCCGCCGCTACGAGTGAACTCGATTCGCTCGCACCCGACGGGGTATCGATTTTTTCGTCGCGTCGCGCTGGGGGCAGGAGAGGGAGGCTTGGGGTAAGGAGGAGTGGGTCAGTGCTGGAGGAGGTGACCCCGGTCGTGTACCGCTCGCCTACAAGGAAGGCTACGGAGGGAGACGAGGAAGGAACGGGGGCACCCCAAACCAAGGTCGCGACTCACGGAAGATGACCCGTGCTCGAACACAGCTTCTTTTCTTGACCTTCTTTCACTGCGCCCGATGTTCCGGAGAAGGACGGAGGTTTGGCTCCCGTGCAACGGCGCCTTGGATATCTCCTCGGGCTTTGCGGGAATGCAAGAGACTTGCCGTCGCATCTATCAACCCCCCCCAGTGTATTTGGGAGCCTGGGGAAGTTTCGTTCCGGTGGTCAATGGAAATGCAAAATACGTATTCGTGCAGGGGCAAGGCTCGAATGTATTCATCAAACGAGTAAGTAGGTCGCACGGAAAAACTTCGAGGACCACTTCAATTCCATCGTGAACCTACACGAGTTTCTCCGTTTCAAATTATCCAAAATTAATTAATGGGAGGGTCCTCGAGTGACGTTATCAAAATGGCGACCGGATTAGCAGTAGCCATATTTAAACACATATATGTTGCCTAACTCTTTTACTGTGCTTCCAATCCAATTCGTTCTCCACGATTTTGATGTGCTCTATTTTACTCGTGATCGGGTTTAGAATTTATTCTTCTACATTGAAACCAATTAACGCCCGGACCATATGGCTATGCATGAATTGATGTTATTTATTGCGCAACTTTGGTGATGAACCCACGAGGCTGCGAAGATGCTGACAAGGAGACGTCCGATACATCGCCATGATGAGTGGGTGGCGGCTCGAGGCTTCGCCAATCACTCGGCGGGCGATCGAAGTTGTTACCGCCACGATTACAGTCGTCCACCCCACCGACGCAATGCACTCACACACCTAAGTGTGTGTGTATATATATATATATATATATATATATATATATATATATATATATATAATATAATACTTGTATCCAGTGTGGTCGAAGTATCCGACCTGCGTTTTTTTATTGTGAGGGCGTTATGTACTACGGATTTGCTCCAAGATTTCTGATAAGATTGCGTTATGCCGTAAGAAGAAAACGACCGCGCCTCTGGTCAAGCGGTGACTGGCGTCTTAACCACGACAACGCACCAGCGCATTCATCGAACTTTGTGCAGCAATCTTTGGCGAAACACAGGGGATTGTACAGCTTCGCTAGCCTCCGTATAGTCGCGGCATAGCTCCCTGCTACTTTTGGGGATGTTCCCAAAATTGAAAAAAAGGCGCTCAAAGGAAAGCGGTTCGACGACATAGAGTAATGCGACGCGCGAGCTGAAGGCCATTCCAAAATTTGTGTTTGAGGACTGCTTTAAGATGTGGAAGCACCGCTGGGAAAGCGTGTGGTTCAATCAAATGGGTAAAACTACTTCCAAGGTTGCCACACGGCCCGGATGACGAAGAATAGCACCAATGCGGAGATATGAACGCAGGTCTAATAGCTTTCGGACACACCTCGTGTATACATGCATGGGGGAATTTTTTAGTAATTATTGTTAGGAAATGACCGATGTATATTTGGATAATATTTATACGACATATATAAGCTTATAAACATTTCCGAAAAATTCTGTTTCTTTGTCTCATTTATGGAATAAGAGCTGTTTCTCCATCAATGGAAGCTATCGTTTTTCACTTGTTTGTTATTGCTCCCATGGCAGCAGCGTCAACAAATACAGGATTCCAAATAAACAACATGGCGTGTTTCAGGAACGGCCTTTTCTATGAACCCACCACTGACCACCACGGCACATCACTGGGGTTTCCTCAACTGTTAGTTTCTCCCATTACTTGCTTCTATACGACGTGTACTCAGTCACGATATTTCCCGAAACGCACGCTTACCGATGCGAAGTGGGGGCCTGATTGCCGCTCAATTATTTTTCCTGAGGTTGTCATTTATTGCTCCATTCGTGGCGAAGGCGCGGTTGCTCCTCCTTAGACTTATGAATGGTTTGGATTTACATCACAGGCGAGACAGAAAACATTGCTCGGCAATTAATAAATCAACTTGGCTTTTGTTTCACTTAAGATGGGAGAAGGTTTCGGAACAGCATTGCCAAGCGCGACTGCAAAAATCAATTAAGATTGCTTGATTGCCCTGTCGAGTTACGCAGTCGGGTATAAAGTTGTGGATAGGACGGGAATGGAAATACTGCATGTATGCTGACATGTATAATAGAAAGAAGAGCTATCATGTCATTATGCGCGTATTATTCCAAAAGGATCCCTGAAAGCCAAATGCCACTCACGTACACGCACAGACAAACCACAAATCGATCTTTCCTTCCGAGAAATTGGTCGTCAAAATTTAATAAGAACTTCGAATGTTCAGAATATCACCATGCAGCCTCACTTCAATACTGATCTGCCAAAACGAGCATTGCGCCAGATATATTGTCTCTCAATGTGCCATCTGTTGTAAATCCAAGTAACTATGAGCGCTGTGCTAGGTTCAAAGGCTTTCCAAAGGCCATAGAAAACATTATCACGTTCAAAGGGGATTTTATACGAGGACTATCCAGAAAGTAATCTCCATTATGCTGTAAAAATACACTGAAATATGTACGGAAAATTTAATTGGTCATTTCAAAACTAAACATCTCCAATATTTCATACTTATTTTCCAAACATATTTGAACATAGGTCATATCGCTGAACTAGTTTTCAAATTCCTTCATCAGAAAATTCTGCCGCCTGAGGTGGAAGCCAACCGATGACGACATCTTGAAGTTCCTCGTCGAGACGACCAGAAAAAATAGTAGCCTAACTTTTCCGTGCAACAGAGTCATAGAAATCTGTGAGAAACGTCCTAAATATTTCATGTACGAGGTCTGCTCAAAACGTATCGCAAATTATGAATTTTCGCGGGTTACGTCTATTTGATTTTCGATTTTTATGGCGTTACGTTGGTACTTATTTCTCTCACTTATACCAAAACTTTCGGCCATTTTGAATCTTCAGTTAATTTTTGACAGCTGTTTTTCTGGGACGTGTTTTGGCTTGTCTTCGATTTTTGGCTGTTCCAAAATATGGATCAAAGAATCTGTATCAAATTTTATGTGAGAAACGAAATTAAGTGCGCGGACACAATCCGAATGTTGACTGTGGCATATGAAGAAGCTAGCTTGGACCGAAGCAACGTTTATCGGTGGTACAAAATGTACTCAGAGGGCCGAGAAGATGTGAACGACGGCATCTTGAAGTTCCTCGTGCCGAACGCCCGTGCACGTCAACAACAGGCGAAAACATTTATGAAGTGAAGAAAATAATATTGACCGAACGTCGAATCACCGTTAGCGAAGTTGCAGAGGACCTGAACATATCGATTGGCTCGTGTCATTCGATTTTTACCAATGATTTGGGCATGACACGGGTCGCCGCGAAATTCGTACCAAAATTGCTCAATTTCGACCAAAAACAGCAACTCATTAATATTGCTAATGAGGAGTTGGACTCTATCCACGTCGACCCAGATTTGCTTCAGAGGGTCATAACTGGTGACGAATCATGGTTTTATGGTTATGACGTGGGAACTAAAGCTCAATCATCCCAATTGATGCTACAGCACGATGCAAGACCAAAAAAAGTTCGGTCGAATGTGAAAGTTTTGCTTACAGTTTTCTTCAATTGCAGGGGTGTGGTGCATCATATGTTCTTGCCATAGGGTAGAACGGTAAATAAGGAATATTACCTGCAAGTTACACGCAATTTGCACGAAGCAATCCGTCAGAAACGCCCGGATTTGTAGAAGCACAAAAATTGGCTCTGGCACCATCACAACGCCCCTGCTCACACATCGTTACTTGTGCGCATATTTTTGGCCAAAAAAACACACCAATGAAGCCACAGCCACCATGTTCCCCAGATCTGGCCCCCAGTGACTTTTCCTTGTACCCGAAACTGAATAGGCCGATGAAAGGACGACGCTACGCTACGATTGACGAGATAAAGACTACATCCAAGGAGGAGCTGAACAAGATCACAAAAAATGATTTTTTAAAGTGCTTCGATGATTGGAAAAAACGTTGGCACAAGTGCATAATATCTAATGGCGATTACTTTGGAGGGAACACAAAATAGATATTCATGAATAAATCAATGAGTTTTGAGAGAAAACAAAAGTTGTGATACTTTTTGAACAGACCTCGTATCGTAAAACGCCAGTTTTCACGAACCTTTCGTCAATTTTCAGTTGCAGATTAATGTTCATCATAGACGGGCGGCCGTATCTATCATCATCATGGGCATTTATGTTCATTCTTAAACGAACGCAAACACTAACGCGCAACTCTTTTCACTCTCATCACATTTGGTCCGCACAGAGCACCACTTTCGCCATGAATGTTTGCAGCTTCGAAGTTTTTTAATCAGTAAAAACATTATCATCTAGCGAACTTCACAGTTGGCGGGAATTTCAATTATTTTATGCATTTTGACTCTCCATTGTAAACAAACGACAAGCGTCGCGACCTTACATTCACTTCAGCTCGAGGAGTACTGACATATTGTGTGCGTCAATACGGCGAGAATTCAGCTCCCTCCTACACTAATTCTCACGCTCGCACGAAAAAGGAGGTTGCTCTCTGGACATCCCTTTTATATTGACAAGGGATCAAATATTTGGGGTGATAGCAAGCAAAAGAAATATGTTTCCCGATTTTGAATTGTATCAAAAAAAACTCAACGGTTAACAACAGTCTACGAAAAGCCATTCAATCAAAAACTTCTGGAACTGAAATCTGTAAATAAGCCACAGTTCAGTTTTTATTCAAAAATGTCATGGAATGGAAAAAAATCGCAAAAGAAAACACGAAGGTGCCAGAAGTTTATTTGGGAGAAGTAAATGCACGTAAATTACAAGCAGTTTGAAGAGGATTGAGTAGCATGGAAGTCTGTAAATGATGACAAGTGTGGCATTGCCATTGATTTTATGCCAGCCTTCGCTAATTATATCGAAGAAGTCTTTTATGCAAAATTACTCCAGTGAATATTGACACCGATGCACCTCATTCCTGCAAACCAAGCTATTTCTTATTTATTCTGGCTCAGGCTGGGCAACATGCTAACTACTTAATTGTAATGCTTGCATGTTTCTTGGTCTGTAAAAAGAATTATTTTTCATGCTTTGGAACACGTTATGCGATTAAAATGATGATGGCACTACCGTTTTGTATCCTAAGTGATACAAAGGTTCCGGTGTACCTGTAGCCTGTTTTGCTGATCCTTTTGAATTCTCGTGAAATCAAAAAATCCCAATACGGTCACATTTGTGACGTCCTTTGCCTTATTACACCATAAGTAGAGGTCAAAGGCTTCCACGAGAAGATAGAAATATGAAAGCTGAGCAAAAAGACTCTCTCTCCTAGCGCATTGAATACTAAAGACGGATAAGTGATCGGAAATCCTTCGTACGAAGGGGAAGAGGCTGTTATACACGTACGAATGTGCAAAGGGCTTGGGATCAAGAAAAGCCTCAGATTATCCGAATCAAATTTCGATTTTAGCTATCCATTCGAGAAAATCTCGCGTGACTCTTACGTGCAGATATCACCCATTTTAATATTTTTCAGGAAATTAATAAAAGATCCGCTGTCTTTTTGTTAATCTCTGTAAAGAGCAACAAATTTAAAAATGAATCGTCTCAAGGTATGCATTGCCAAAGAAAAGATGCTAAATTTCCCATTGATTGAGATGGTGAACTGTTATTGCAAGCGAGATGATTTCCAAAGGACTACTTAAATATAGGCCCCATGCATTGGAAAACGAAGTAATTGAGTGATTGTCACACTTTTCGTGAAAATCCACCAAGCTCTCCTCCGAATGCAGTCTGCGTAATTGACGTAATTATTGATTTATGGCTGATTTGAGGTAAATAGCAGAAAAATAATTCACCTAGTTAAAGAATTAGGAAATATATATGTTCCAATATTCTCGCAGCGTGACAGTCTTCGGGACCAACCGTTCCGCTATTCATCAATTAATTATACCTGGGTCCAAATCCACCAAAAGCCCCAGTTACAAATTCAAAGAGAGATTCGTCAGAATTTTTCAGGAAACGAGGAGAGAGTGAAGAGAGCTGGCCTCGAACTTCATTTGGTCTATTCCGACCAAAACCTGATCGAAAATGAAATATTTTGCTTCAAACTAACGTTTAATTTCAATTTCATTTGTCTATCGAACCATCTCTCAAAGCCACGGTTCGATTTACTAATCATCTGAATACTGTTGTAAAATTGCAATAAAAAATCCTGATTTGCATAATGCGAAATGTGGCCAAGTAACAAGTGCTTTGCCATTTACACATTACCACCGTCATAATTCGTGCATGGGAATCACCCCATTCATGTCCAAAACCCTCCCCTTTTCATGCCCCCCCCCCCCTTCGCACCCTCCCCCCAAGTAAGCTTCTCCCTCTCTTCCGTCCGGCAGATGTAAACATGGATACGCTGAGGCGTCACTTCCGCATCGCGGGCCCCGTGTTCCTGGCCGGATGCGGAGTCGCCTTGCTGCTGACCTGCCTCTGTCGCCGACCCACCGGGGGCCGCGTTGCCGCCGTGGGCCCGGGGCGCGGGGCGGCCGGGGCGGGTGGGGGCGGCGAGTGGTGGAACGAACGGGGCAAGGGTGGGGGGCCGCCGCCCGGGCAAGAGGCGGCCCCCTGGGGGTCGCGAACCGCCGGGGACAGCCAGTACGTGCCCTCGCCCGGCAAGGGCCCCAAGGGGCCTCCCTACCCCTCCATGACGATGATGGCGCCACCCCTGCTCAAGGTGATCCCACCCACCCCCGAGTCGCCCGCCGCCCGAAAGGGGACACCGGAACACCGCGGGCCCTCGCCGCGCCATCTCCTCCTCCTCACGCCCCTGCGCCTCAAGCAGCGCACGTGATCCAGGGCCATGCTCCCTCCGTCGCCCAGGGCCGGTGGCGCCAAACCCGAGGAGAAACCTGGTCGGGGGATGGATGGACGACGTCAGCTCTGTGTCGGCGTCATCAGGATTACTACAAGGCAATCCTCGCACGGCGTGTTCCCCTGGCTAGAAGATTTCATATCCCGTGAAATGCGTCAGTTTCATTCTTGGTGTCCATATCGGACGCAGCCTAGTGAACGCAGTCCATGTTCAATTACAGGAAAATAGCAGTTCGTATTTCCATTCCCCGCTAGTTGGTTTATATTTGTGCTGGCTAACTAAACTTCCCAGAGGTGTGTGTATCCGGCCAAAAAAATCTTCTAGCGGTGTATCCATATAGTGTGCGTGTGTGCTTCGAATTGCCACGGCATCTATTGCTTCCCCCTCGAGTGACATCCGCGGTGACGAAATCCTTGGAGTATATGCAGAGAAACAACCCTGAGCTTAGAACCGAAAATTTAACGAAATGTTACTTCTGAAGTGGTGGCGAAGGCCGAGAGATGTCGCACCGGGAAGAGTTTCCCTTAACCTCGGCCACGAAATCCATAGCGTGACGATTGTCAAATGGGCCGGACACGAGAAACAAGACTCACGGCAGATCTCTCAACGACCGACGCCAACGAGCGTCGCCGACGGCGGCGTCCGTGCTAGTCACCCACCCCGTCGGATGGACGCCACCCCTCGCCGAACCTGTGCGCGCGCCGACGGCCAAGCAGAGCACTTCGCACACAAAACTTCAAGTTGTGCTGCACAAGTCTGCATTTGTGTGGGAATGTATATATGTGTGTGTGTGTGTGGTGCTCGCCTGACAGTGGGGATGGAAAGGGGTGGGATTGCGAGAAATGGAATGTCGGAGTGGGTGCGGGCTCTGTTTGAGGTCTCTGCCACAGCCGGTGTTGGGAAGGAGGGACGGAGACACCACGAGAGCAGACTCCAAGTGTGTCCAGTGATGAAATGCTTACGGCTGCACGTGCTGATATCAACTGCGTGCAATCACCGACGGTCAGTGTGGACCGCTTTAACCCCCACAAAATGGTGCATTCTTCGGAAACTGAGAACGCTTCAGAGTTGTCGCTTCACCCGCACTAACCGATACGCACATTCATCGTTCCTCCACTTGCACCAAGACAAGGATCTAAGGTCGATCCAAATGTGACTCGGTGCTCCTTCCCGAGAAGAAAACGCATTTCCTGACGAAATATGGATATAAATAAGCCTTTATATATTTTTTTGCCATCCGCGCGGCATTAGCGTGGCGACGCAAGAGATTTCAAAGATAAGATGTGCATACGATATGGAATTACCCTCGGCCGATAAAATAGCATCAACTGCTGGAATTATTTATTTTGAGTTTGATGTAAAAAGTTTTTGGAGGAGCTGAAAAAAGTATTTGTATACACTTCTTCACAGTATAATATATATTTATAAAATTTCTATTCAATAATTTAGTACTCAATATAAAAAACATATAATTTTCTGGCCGATCGAAAAGGTTGGGTTCATGATGAAGGGATTGAAGGGATCCCGCCCCGCCTGCACCCTAGGGATAAAGGGGTCTGAATGTGATCGAAATGCATATTTTTATATTCCATCAACCCAAACTCCTTGTGAAGCGTATTCATATCGACAAATGCCATTTGAACGTGAAAAAAGGGGTATAACTCTGGAACTTGCCAATATTTCAATTATATTCCATGCCTCCCTAACAAGTACGGAGCACACAATGCTCTTCTATAGATTCACGTAACCCCTTATGTCTTTTATTTCAATCCCTGGGAGCAGGAGTTCTGTACACCAGTTATTAAGCCTGGTTATTAAATCCCCCCCAAATGCATGCATCAGCAACGTACATTCTCATAAGAAATTCCAAACCAAACCAAATGGATCAGACTGTTCATAAGCTACAACTGCATCTTCCCGAACGACGCAACGATCTAAAAGCTAAAGAAACGGTTATGGGCGATCTGCAACATGACCACGTATTTGACCCACGGCCAAATACGTGGCCATGAGGGGAGAGGAGAAAGGAAGAGACCACCGCCTTCAGAGGACTTTTGGACTTAGAAGTATAGCTATCGCAATCGTGGTCGTGTGGATTTCTCATATCTGTGATGGTGGTTTTACCATAAAAAGGTTTATAAAATTGTTATAGATTCGATTAACTTACAACTGCAATGACCTGTTTTTCATGTGTCCTAATATTTGTCCTAATGTGTGTATCGTAACCTACGAGTCATGCCATGTATTATTCCGTTGACATTTTTCCTGTCCAATGCAATGTGTCGCATGGTTGGGTCCAATTTACATGTAAAACTAAGTGATCATAAATATGTAGCTATTTTAATAGGCATTCGTGTTTTCTTTCCTCCTGATGAATCACGTCGGAGATTTCATGTTCGAGTCACCTTCCCTTTTTTTTTAAACCCACTTATCATTCTCTTTTTGGAGATCAATACAAATGCGTCAATGAGATAAACATCTTATCGCAAATCTCTCTCTGCGAAAATAGCTCTACATTCCTGTTGCCGCCGTGAGTTGAAAAATATGATTCAATCGCCTCAGGTTATTGAGTGTTGTCATTAATCTTGATTTGTAAGCATCGTATTAAAATATTCATGATGAATTATACCTACCGAACTGTGATCAGAGTCCGCATCCTAGAAGTAGTTATGAAGCGTAGTCATCACCTATCAGTAATTATTAAGTGTAGCGTCCGATTCAAAAAGATAACGAAAGGGCAGCTCTTTAGAAAATGAAATATAGAAGCATTAACTAGTCGACAATTATCAGCAGGTTGTAAAGAAAATTATGAGTGAAGGAAATAAGGTGAGTACCATCGAGGAAATATGAGAATATTAAAAAAAAGAGAGATATCGGAAGCCGCAAGAAAAACTATATAAGCCGTAAATGTGAAAAGGGCAAGGAACTATGGATTACGGATGACATGATTAGAAAGATACGAGGGTCATCCGGAAAGTAGTACCCGTTCGTGAAATAAAGACACAAAAGTAAATATTAACAAACATAAAAAATTTTATTTGAAAGAGGATACTTTAAACTACTTCTCAACATAATCTCCAAGCAAATTAAGGCATTTGTCATAACGTGTGACAAGTTTCTGTATTCCTGCTGCATAGTCCTTCGCCGCCAGCTCATTGAGATACGCGAGGGACCCATCTTGCACAAATTTTTGCATAATGCAGATGGTGTTTAACAATTTCATGAACAATTGTTCGAGAAACATTGGGAAAATGCTCACAGATGTCATCAATTGTGACGCGCCGATCGTTCCTCACGAATTCGTCAACTGAGCTCACCAGTTGGTCTGTAATGACAGACGGTCTCTCCGAACGCTCATCGTCGTGTGTGTTCCCCCTCCCCATGTTGAAGTTGCGACACCACCGCCGAACAGACGACTCGTCCATTACATTGTCTCCATACACCTCCTTTAATTGGCGATGAATATCACATGGGCGAACGTTTCTTGCATTGAGGAATTTAATCACTGCCCTCACTTCACAACTGGCGGCGTTCTCAATTTTTTTAAACATTGTAAACAATCACAGAAACAACACAGGCAATGCTAGCGTCACGCAACTTGGCTCAGAGAAGGCAGACAAGCCACTGAAGCTATCTGACCTCGTCCAGCGGCTACTCGCGTCGTCAGCACTTCATGCGGCACGAACGGGTACTACTTTCCGGATGACCCTCGTATGTATATATATATATATATATATATATATATATATATATATATATATATATATATATATATATATATATATATATATATATATATATATATATATATATATATATATATATATATACATTCAAACACGAAATCCCGCCAAACGGCGAATAAATACTCATATATACAGAAACAGATATAAGGAAAAGGGATAGGAACACATATATATATATATATATATATATATATATATATATATACATATATACACATATATATATACATATATATACACATATATATATATATACACCCATCAAAATAATATCATTATATCCCAATATAATAACCCATTATAAATAAAAGAATCCATTTACCCATTATAACATTGTTATATTTAGAGCACATCATTATTCCATTTTTTTATTAAAAGACCCTCTTCATTAGATTCTGAAGATGCATTGTCTCCTAAATAGCAAAGAGAGGTGTGATCCAAACGAAAAATGTCAAGTAAGGTTTTTCATGGAAAATGGGATCAATAGAAAAAATTGATTTCTTTATGTCATTCTATAAATCGATCGCAGATATATTGATAAAAACTGACAAATACTCAAAAAATTGTTTTTAAAGTTCCTTAGAGATATTATTTAGTTGCATCTGCGATGAGGAAATGTGACCCATTAATGGTAACACAGTTGACCATAACTGTTGACGCTTTTTGAAAATTTGAAAATCTGCAGAATTCCCAGTGCCCAATGATCCAATCACTATCATTCTGTTTTCGCCATCGACAACTCTTCAGCATATAGCACCTGAATTTTTTAATTAACCTTCCCGGAATAAAGTTCTTCATTATACATTTTCCCAAGCTTGTCTTAAGGAGCGATGATACTTGAATTAAACATTCAAATTCTAGACTTCGAAAATTATCTTTAAAGTAGGAAGTAACGATGGTAAACATTAACTATCCATATTCTAGGCATAAGCACGTCACACCTTTCATTGCGGCGATTACTTCACAGATAACTGTTATTTCCAGATTAACCTTCTTCAAAATTTCTTGATGTGAAATTAGATATTTTGCACATCGGTCGCACTATCTAGAAAGATAGTACCGGCCTCCTTAATTCCTGAATTTTTCGGAATTCCCTTGCCTAATTGGGCGCCGTATTCTCAAATCTCAAACTTGGGCTAACCTGAAGATTTGATTTTCATCAATATACTTCGGTGCCTTTGAGCATAGTAATTCAGTTTTTCAATGAGTCCTCTTACGTGTACTTCTAAATGAAACAGCTTAAAGTGTATAATAATCACTATTAACCAATATGTTTGCATAAAAGTAGTTTCAAGATAGATGTTAGAATGGATGTGCGTTTCCAATGATTTAAGAATAAATGAGGAATTGTTGCATCACAAGTTCAGATAAAAAGACAGAAAAGATAAAAAAAGAGGGGTTTCATTGGTAAATTAACATCTATATCTACATCAATACCCTGCGAGCCACCAAAATGTTTGTGGCAGGGGGTGCAGCACCATGAGGAAATGGTAAGGGCTGAGGGAGAAAGGGTTTTTCAAATGGATGGGGGAAGGTGGGGGAACCTGAAAATAAAATAAACACACACACACACACACACACACACATATATATATATATATATATATATATATATATATATATATATATATATATATATATATATATAACGATTGTCCGGAAAAACTCATACGAGCGGCACTATAATGGGCTGACACAACATAACACAAATAGAAAAGAATAGACACATATAAAAGAACACTTACACGGTAAATTGTTCGAGCTTTCGGCCCTCTCAGGGGCCTTCTTCAAGAGAGACTGAAAATATCTTCTAATATTTTCAGTCTCTCTTGAAGAAGGCCCCTGAGAGGGCCGAAAGCTCGAACAATTTACCGTGTAAGTGTTCTTTTATATGTGTCTATTCTTTTCTATTTGTGTTATGCTGTGTCAGCCCATTATATATATATATATATATATATATATATATATACTCGTATAACTATGCGCAGTGCCTACCTTGTAGGTTAACACTTATTGTGTCGAACTGACTCCTGTGGGATTTCGGTTACAAGTATTCAGGTTTCTAATTGTTCTTGGAAAAATTGACATTTGTAAACCTGTCAGTCTTGCAGTCTATCTCTCTAATCTTATATTCGTGATCCCTCCGCCCGTAATACGTTGGGGTTCGTATTATGTTCTTGATGTCATCTCGTATATTGTAAACGCCGCTGGTAGTCCGTTTTAAAAACATTCCGTCTCCTTTTTTTAATTTCAAATAATGTTTCCAATGAGCCAACATAATATAAGGTTCGGTTTACGTGTTTAGTTCCACTGTTAAAACTAGGCACGTAGAACTAATTTGCTTCAATAAAAAACTTCACTATTCTCTCAAAATTGAATATTGATGAGGGCATACAGTCAATAGAAAGATTCCCGAATGGAGTTAATTATTGAGTGATTTTTTTTTAAGGTAATCTACCGGTTAAGGTAGGTTTTTTTTGATGGACACAACTACCAAACATATATTTTGTGACTACTAACAAAACACAACCCTAAATTCTACTCTACACCAGGTCCCTCTTCATCTCTGAGTACTTTCTTCCTCCCTTCATCCCGTCCAACATCCCTATCCTGTTCCTTCCCTTTCCTCTTTTGCCCAACATTCTACCCTCTATCACAGTCTTCAACATCCCACTGCCGGTCAACACCCCCTTCATCCACTTTTCCTGCCTCCATAGGATTGCTCCCAACAAACCCCTCTCTTCGCCCACCATACCAAGTACTTCCTCATTTGTTTTCTTCTCTGTCCATTTCACCTTTTCCATTCTTCTCCACACCCACATTTCAAAAGCCTCCAGTCTACGTCAAATATTAATTTAAAAGCAGTAATTTACGATTGAAAATAAATATTCCCAATCAGAAAATGTTACACCCCTATGCTACAAGCATGATAACCCCTTTCTTTATCAAGACATTAAAATAATTACTTTGCTCAGTAAAAATCAATCACTTCACAACTGGCGGCGTTCTCAATTTTTTTAAACATTGTAAACAATCACAGAAACAACACAGGCAATGCTAGCGTCACGCAACTGGGCTCAGAGAAGGCAGACAAGCCACTGAAGCTATCTGACCTCGTCCAGCGGCTACTCGCGTCGTCAGCACTTCATGCGGCACGAACGGGTACTACTTTCCGGATGACCCTCGTAGATGAGAGAAGGAAATTGGATAATGTAAATACAGAGTTAGGTATAAAAAAGTACAAAGATTTAAATAGTAAATTGAGATGGGTTAGAAATAGAGCAAAAAAGCGTAATGGAAGATGCAGTGCGAGGATATGGAAAGTCTGCAGAGGAATGGTGAAGTTGGTGCGCTATTCAACCAGGTGAAAAAACTATTGGTAAGTTAAAAGGGAATACCTGTGTTGAAAATCAGGTACGAGTCGGGAAAATTTCTAGTAGAGCCAGAAAAGATCCAAGAGACCTGGAAGATGGAAGTTCATCTCCATAGAGATGAACTGTATGGCAAAGAACTTAAACCAGCAAGGTCAGGTATATAAAGAGATGAATGTAGCTTAGGTCCAGGTTCGCTACTCGACGATGAGATAGAAAGGGCATTAAGGGAGATGAAGCTAAATAAGGCCGTCGGGGTGGATAACATTCCTTCGGAACTACTGAAATTTTTAGGAAAATGTGGGAGGAAATCCTGTATATGGGTTGATTCGTAGTATCTATTTGGAAAGAATCTCGCCGGAAGACTTTGTGAGATCGGTGTTAGTTCCTATTCCGAAAAAGGTAAAGGCTACATCATGTGAGGACTATAGGACGATAAGTTTGATATCCCACGCAGCTGAAGTTGTTCTCAGTATCATAAACAAAAGGATAGAGAGTAGGGCAAATGATTACTTAGGGGATGCTCAGTTTGGGTTTAGGAAGGGGAGAGGTCCGCGTGATGCTATCGCAGTAATGAGATTATTAATCGAGAGGAATATAGAACACAACCAGGAGGTATTTGCCTGTTTCGTAGATTTCGAAAAAGCGTTTGATAGAGTGAATTGGGAAAAACTAATGAGTATATTGCAGAAAATGGGAATAGATTGGAGGAAAAGGAGGCTAATCCGCAACCTGTACATGTCTCAGACTGCTCAGGTTCGAGTGGGGAACGGGGAGTCCGGTTGGGCAGTATTAGGAAGAGGTGTAAGGCAGGGTTGCCCATTATCACCGTTGCTGTTCAACCTGTATGCAGAGGAAATGATTAAAGAGGCATGAGAAGAACTGGAAGTAGGAATGAAAGTGAGCAAGGAATTCGTAAAATCAGTTAGGTTTGCTGATGACCATGCTTTAATTTGTCAGCCAGTTTGTCAGTTTTCTGAGTGAATTAGAAATTCAGTGCAATCGATAAGGGATGAGAACACATGTAAATAAAACAAGTGGTTTTCCAGAAAGAGAATGGCTAAGTTAAACGTTAAAATAGGAGGGCAAAAACTAGAGTAGGTGGAGCATTTTACATATCTCGGAAGTGTTTGTACCTAATTGGTCCAAGTAGTAGGGACATGAGAAGAAGAATGGCGTTAGGCGAATAAGATACTACAAGTAGGAGGGCGTTGATGACAGGGACGATGGGTATGAATGTTATGAAAAGGCTCGTTAAAACTTTGATTTGTAGCGTAGTTATGTACCGTGCGTATACATGGTCACTGAAGCAGGATGATAGACGCAGATTAGAGCCTTTTGAAATGCGGTTGTGGGGAAGGTGAAATGGGCAGAAATGAAAACAACTGAGGAGATGCTAGATAAGGTGGGGAAGGAGAGGGGATTTTTGGAGAAATCATTAGGAGGCAGGAAAGATGGCTGCAGAGCATATTACTTGGCAGGGGGATGTTGAAGACTTAGAAGATTGTGATAGAGGAGAGAATGTTAAGCGAACGAGGAAAGGGCAGAAATAAGATCGGGATGTTGGACGGGATGCAGGGAGGAAGGGAGTGCTCAGAGATGAAGAGGGGATTGTTGCAGAGTAATATATTGGCTTTTGTTTTTTTAGGAGGGACAAGATAATTATTTGGTAGTTGTATCCATTCAAAACCTACCTTAACCAGTAGATAACTAATAATAATAATTGAATAATTTTAATTCCTTAAAACAATTTATAATGCATCTCTCCTCTAAGAACAATCCTCAAGGTTATAAAGCATTCGAAGTCGCCTATTTTGTAAGAATAATGTATGTTGAGACACACTTGTTGTCAACAGAATTTACATTATGCTCGAGCTCATGGACTTGTAAATTGACTTACAGGTACACAAGCTTTGAAAAATTGATCCGGTAATTCAAGGTTTGTCTCACGGAAATCAGTCCAACATTCTTGTTTATGGCCACGGTTCTAGATATTTTGTACAGGGTATATGTATATCATAGCAATCGAAGGATTTCAAGTAGGAGAGATTTACAGGAATTTTTATCATAGGTTAAAATATCATAAGCAATTTTTTTTAATTTATAAGATTTCCCCAGTTGATTGCGATGGTATTGATGCTTCAATATCCGCGTACATTCGGTGCCACACGAAGAGGACTCACAGACTTATTTATATTTGTCCCCACCACGAAAATTCCCGATTCAAGTTTGGTTAACTGCAATTTTCAGTTTATAATGAGATGCATTGGAACAGAAACTCTGGAGCGTAGCAGTTTATATGTTTGCAGATTGAAATTAAATATACCTTGACTCTGATAGTATCGTAATTAAATTTAAAATGAGAAAGGATACATTAGACCACTAGCAGACTGGCATTACTCTTTGAGACGTGAATTAGACAGCATCCTCGTTGAATGATTCTCAAATTTCTGGATGTGATGGATCAGCAAAATATTTTTCGAGGTTAGAGAAACAGGTGGAGCAGTGACCTGCCAGCTAGTCTAGTGGCACACAGCCGGTTCGAGAGTGGTGGTCCACCGACCACCGCTTCTCCGCAGACCCAAGTTTGAATAGCACTACATTTTCATTCCGGAGCTTCATTTGCGGCTCCATGTTCGATTCGAGTGAAATCCGTTGGGCGGCAAACGCCCTGATTGATGGGAGTAAGAGAGAGAGAGAGAGAGAGAGAGAGAGAGTCTCTCTCGTGTTTTAGTGTTGGGGGCATCACTTCATCATCGAAGCTGTCGTCGCCCCTCCAGCATCCCCCATTCCCCCCCCCCCCTGGGCAATGCCAGCGGGGGGTTGATGGGGAAAGGGGGAGAGAAAGGTCTCCACAGGTGAGAACAGCGCGAAAGCGCCTCCCTCCGCGTCCAACAGCGCCGTGAGGCCTTGACCCGATTGTCACGGAATCCATTCCGCGTGCACATTAGCCCCCTCACACGCCATCTTCGATTTTTCTCGCGAAGAAAAACTT
Organism: Hetaerina americana; assembly: GCF_022747635.1. Taxonomy (NCBI): domain Eukaryota; kingdom Metazoa; phylum Arthropoda; class Insecta; order Odonata; family Calopterygidae; genus Hetaerina; species Hetaerina americana. The sequence continues at coordinate 108,351,866 of NW_027286874.1, forward strand.
AACGTCCAAAAATATATATGCAAAACGAATAATGATTCAAGTGTCCACCGACAGAGGCTATTAAGTCAGTCGCCCACGGGCCAATACAAACCGTGGAATTCAACTTTCTTCGGGGGGTTCCAAAGCGGATTGAATATATGAGGGTAGGCTGAAAAGTATTGCACACATGCTTGTAGACGACATACTAAAACATATAGCAAGATCGGGCAAAAAGTACATTCAAATACAATTCTTAAGTTTCGCAATCATCTATATTTATTTTTCAAAATAGTCACCGTTAAGGCTAACACATTTCTCCCAACGTGTAACAAGTTTTTTCATACCGTCACTGAAAAACTCTTCCGACTTTTCTCGAATCCAGGGCTTGATAGCTGCTTGATATCTTATCTTCCGAGGTGTAAGGTGCAGAATAAAAAATAAAGGATAGAATCTAATTTATAAGGTATTATTCGATGAAATTTGAGACCCACGAAACTCTCTGAGGCAAACTCGCTAATCGACAAACCCGATCTTCACCACTTCGGGCAAGAATTGTGCGCTCTCGCATATCGATATGATTATTACGACCGAGGCGAAATCGACTGGTGTGGTGCGAGAAAAAAATGAGATACGACTTGAGCCATTCTAACTTATTTAAAAGTAAGAGGGTCTGCTTTAGCGGAAATCGATATTGGCTAAAAACGTCCATCCAAGCTGATATATTAAGTATACATGAACTCCCATTTTTCTCCGAGGACCAAAATAGTGGAGGCAACAGGCAGAGTTCGGCAAAATATAAATAGCTGCCGTTGCTTCCTTCACCTGACGTATATACCCCGAATCCGAGTGAATAGAGGTAATTAATTACAGCAGACTTGATTCAAAGTTCGGATCAAGTTGGCTTTAAATCAGTGAGTACTATATATTGGAGTGTTAGGGCAGGAGAATGGATTGAAGGCAGGAAAATAATAAAATCTAAAACGGGAGATGGAGAGAGAAAATATAGATATGTATGCCCACGTAAGGAGATTGTAGGACTTACTTGTAGCGATAGTATCAAAGTAATACGTAGGCAGGGGGAGTCAACATAATCATAGTACTGGATACTGAATAGAAGGGTAGTGAATGCGGAACAGGTGAACGACAGATATGTATCAGTAGAAATAAGAGCAGAACTGGTCAATCTAGCGGTAATCCAGGTGTACATGTAAACAGGTAGTCATGGGGAGGAAGAAGTACTTAGGGTCTTCGACCAGTAAGACGAAGTTATTGCAAACGTCTCATGAAGGAAACATAGAGGAGGGGGACTGACTGGTGGGTGAAGGAAGAGTATGGTTTAGGAGATAGGAATGACTGAAGTGCGAAAACTATGGAGCGTTGAAGGAGAAATAGGTTAAATATAGCTGTCATATGGTTTAAACTCCACAGTAGACGTAGGTACATGAGGAAAATGCCAGGATATACAGTGAGATATTTGTTAAGATTGTTGTACGGTAGGACAGATATTTAGGAATAGCGTGATCATCTTGCAATGTCTCCCAGGAACAGATGTGAGTTTGCATCACAATGAGCAGTCAGGAAGTATGACGTTAAATTTAAGATAGTGAGAAAGGGAATGATTACAAGAAAGTGGAATATAGGGAATCCAACAAGAGCAAAAAGGAAGGAGCACTTGGAATCAGTCCAGCGAGGATAAGGGGATGAACGGAATATAAGATAGATGGGAATATCTCAAACTAGGAATAAAGAAAGTGGTAAATGAAACCATAGAAATAATAAATAGAAAATAGGTTAAGAAGCCATTTATTATGGAAGATAGTATTATGGAGGAGGATAAGATAAGGAATGGAAGACTATCAGTGAGGAATCAGGGAGGAAGACAGATTGAGTGTGTCGGTCTGGCATCAGCTGCAGGCGTGAGTGAAGTTCCCACATAATTCTCCCTAGAATATGTAGCCCTGCCTTAGAAAGGAGCACCAGGAATTAGTCCAGCAAGGATAAGGGGATGATTGTGCAAAATTATTCACTAAGAACTGCACTGTCGAAGCTGTCAGTGCACTTGATTCCACAACTTACTAATTGATTCCACGACTACCGACTCCTTTTAAGGTTGAATTCTGGAAGGGAATGCCAAGAAATCCTGTGAGAAATGTATAACTCTGGATGGTGACTATCTAGAGAAGTCTTTAAGAATTACATAAACAAAATAAGTGTCTATCTTGATTATATTTTAGCATAAACTTAGTTTGTAAAACTCTCTAGTAGTTGTAGAAAGAGTAGACAGTGTTGAAAAATGATAGTTTAAGACCAGGAATACTTTCCAGCAAGATATAAAAGGTGTTAAAGGAAATCAAATCAAAGTATGCTGTTTAAATAGTTATGCTCCAGCAGAACCAATCAATAGTTTTGGAAAATGAGGAAGGAAGATTTTTAATGGAATGATTTGTATAATTTATGATGAAAGAATTGTGTTGTAATACTTCATAAGATCCGTCTGGACGACAGTCTAATATAAGGGAAAAGCAGCGTTATGTGAAGTCTATAAGTTTGATTTCATTCACAGCAAAGTATTACTTCAGACTAACAACAATAGAGTGGAGGCGAGAGTAAATGATTACTTAGCAGGAGATCAGTTTAGGTTTAGAAAGGGGATGGGTACAATATGAGTGATGCCATAGCAATAATGAGGTCATTTATAAAAAGGATAAATTGGACACAATAAATGAACTTTCTACAGAATATTGGGGTTGACTGGAGGGATAGACAACAAAAATCTATGCATGTTTCAGAGTGCACAATGGAGGATAAATGATGGGAGATTCAGCATTTCAGTGCAGGACAGGGCCTATCAGTATTCCTGTTGTCATCAGAATATATAAAGAAGAAACGATAAGGGAGGCATGGGAAGGGCTGAAGGCAGGAGTGAAAAGGTTGGTGAAGATATTAATAAGGAGCCTAATTTTATATTGGCTTGGAAAATTTGTTTTTGAGAAAGGAGGATAGGCATAGATAGGATAAGATTTTCATGTGTGTGTGTGTGTGTGTGAAGAAGTATGGGAAAAATAAAAAGGGCGAGAAATTGCCTGGAAAGAAGTGACAGAAGTATTTTGTCAAATCCACCATGAAACTGTTTTTTCCATTTGTCTACAGGGGCATAGGCACCCTTCAACTTACAACAACACAATCTAAATAGTTTATCATAATAATCAAACTCTCTCACTGCCATCTCTTCTTTTGATAAAATCATATAAATATTTCCTTTAAAATAAGATTTTAATCATCATCATCAAGACTTAAAAAATGAATTACGTGATTTGGTATGCCCTAGACTTCCCTGATGTTGATTCAAAGCAATGATACCCATACATAGGCCAATGACAATTTATTTTAATCAGCATTTCTGATTAATTAGTCTTTTGTGATGCATCTGTATGAAATATAGATCAAGGTATGAATGAATCAAACATAGTCACTTATCAATAATAATTATGTATTATTTACAAAATAAAATATTTACAAGTTTGCAAAAGTTTCATTGTAATAAAATAAATGTCACTATTAAAAATTGAGTCCTTTTTAAATATCTCATAAGTTACAGCAATACCACATCATGAGGTGGAATGGTTTACATATTTGAAGGATTAATCTGCTCCTAATGTTACCAGGTCTCGTTATATATTTGCCAACTAATCCACAAGGCAATGGCTTGTTGAATAACAATAGCATATTTGTCGTTGACCTGAGAGCCTCCCATGGATTGAGGAGCCTTGCATTACTAGTGAAGCAGGCAAAGGCGAAAACAGCTGATCTCAAATTTCACTCTAGCATCAATCACTACAGCACTTGAAGTTTGTCCCATTGTTAAATCGGCGATTTTAGAATAAAATATCCTAAAAAGTCCTCACTATAAAAATTAAAATATATATACAATATAAAAAAAATAAATCTGTCTATATTTACAAGTCATTGACATTATTAACACCGCCACAAAAGTTGGGCAATTAAATTGCAGTCTCACTGAGCATCACTCAATTTATAACTGAGCATGTGCATTGTTTGTCAATAAATCACCATAGTCCACTTTTCTCAGACAAACTTGGAACCCTATCCGTTACTTATAATACCATCGTTACTGTTGTACTTTGTCTTTAAGTTTTCACAGAAAGGTGACATGGGTTTGTTTGACCCCTTCACGATGACCTGTACACCCTTCCAATCAGCATACGAATCACTCTTCCAGTCTTGCTCTCTTCCTTCCGTGCCTCACTCCTCATCTTCTCCTTGTCCTGACTCCACTCATCTTTGAGCTTCACATTATCAGGTCCCCACAGCTTGCTAGGTCTGTAACCAGCCTTCAACGTCTGCCATAAAGAGAAGAAGAATCCAGCAATTAGATATTTGAAGTGTACATTGACACACACTGACAAAGCAACATTCTGCCTTATTTATCAATTTACAAAGTGAATTTCTAAAGTGTCCAAGATATTTTAATCCACATAATATGTTTCATGCCCCCTTTTCTATATTATACTGCAATAACATTTACCAGTTTTGTCATACCCACGTAAATCAGCTTGAAATTTTGAAACAAGGTTTTAGCAAAGTACAAACTAAAAATTGACAATTTTATAAAATTAGTAAAATGAAAAATACTACAATTTAATCTAACAAATAGAAGTCTTCATTATGAAAACAGAATGCTTTGTGGTAATATTGGCGAATATGAGTAACTGGATATGAGAATAATATCATCTTTGTTGTATATCTCAGGATATATTAGTACTATTCTACGGATAGTTAAACAGCCTAAAAGAAAGACTTCAAGTGGTTTGACAAAACTTCTTGCCTAAAGTGACAGTGCGGCATAATTTCATGCAAACCTATTTTTATGTTCAAAGTAAAACTCTTTAAGATTAGCCAGAGGCACTCTTTTAGGCAAACTCCTCCTGTTGGGGCTTAGTGTGGTTTGACTTTAAGCTGTTTCTGCAATTATTCATTTGCATTTATTCTAAGAAGGTATATTTTCTTACCTCCCACAAAGTTGACTTGCGATGTTTGTACATGGCATATATTGCCCAGAGTGGCAACTGAAGGACGCCAATAACAAGAAGCAGCCAACCAAATCCTGTGAAATACAAAAGTATGATGTTTAAAATTCTTTGCCATTCATGACATCAGTCAAAATCATCTCTGAATGAATATGGTTTCATGAGTTCATATATTGGAATTTTCATCCACTGATGAACTGGTTATTCACTCTTGAATTTCACCATTTTTACTTTTCATCCCATGTTACTTACCGACAGCAATATCGGGATAGATATATGCTCCATATCGCAGTGGTTCCAAGGTGATGATGGTGTAGGTAAGGATGACAATCAGGAAAAGAGGTGTGAGTATACCCCAACACAACCTCCAATACGGTCCCACCTTGAACCCTAGCATGAACTCCACATCATGGCAGAAGTTCTGTACGCCTGGAAGTTAATTCAATATATACACTGATTACTGACCATGTTTCTCATATTCCTAGATGAGTTCACGAGGAATAATAATTAGCATCCATTTCAATATTAGTTTAAATGTGAAGTAATAAATATCTCTTACCATATATCCAAGCGATGGCAACTATTTCACAAACTGCTAGGATGAAAATGACAAAAGATCCAGCAAAATAGTCCACAAGGTTTAGGATATACTGGCCTCCCTGTGAAAGTGAAAAATATCATGAGTAATCTACATTTCAAAGGTTCAACTCATACTATATGTCTGTACATATACTGGTTTGAAATGAATACTTTAGAACTTCTTATTCAAATAGATTCCTATGCTTAGGGGTATTTTTATTTTATCAAAGAACAAGATTATCACGCAATTTCATCTTCCATGTGGGGAAGTTGGTATGTTCCACTAAGTAAGCAGAGGCAGACACATGACAATAGATATCAGTGGCCTCCAACTCATAATAGTGGTCTAAAATTTGTGGTAATGAGTTCAAGTTTATGTGGATAAGTATTTATGCTAGAACATAATTTTCTGATTCATATAGCATAGTACCCACCAACATAGCATCTGAAGTTCACATAATATAAATATTAAGAGGTGAAATTCATACAGAGGTAGAAGTTGTGACCTTGCAGCTTCATATTGGATGTTGATGTATATATATTTAGAGCATCATTTTTTTAAAAGTAGGTTTTAGTGCAGGATTATGTCTTCCCCTTTTCAGTAAAGCTACCATCATGCCCAAATGGATTAAACACAGGTATACCCTTTTGCCCCTAGCAATGCACTTAATTCTCCAACTGGTGCATTCTGAATGAATAATTTCATGTAATATAATCCATGAAATGCCCCTAATTCCCTCGAAATCTTATATACATATATATATATATATATATATATATATATATATATATATATATATATATATATATATATATATATATATATATATATATATATATATATATATATATATATATATACATATATATAGGTATGTTCTACTAGTCTCAGCACGCCTGTCAGAAATCAGCAATGTCTTAAAAGCTTATGATACCTTCTCTTGCTTGAAAGCCATTAGGCCTAAATGGTTATACCGTCCACTCCCTCGCTTGTATTATCTGTGCTCATGGATACCCCATCAAGAACAGATAACCAAATATACTTGGAAAATATGGTCATGATGAGAACAAATTCACTTTGTATGAATCAAAATTGTTAACAAGTGAATGCAATTAGGAAACTAATGCATTCTCCTTTTTCATTTCTTGTGGTTAATTCGAGTTTTTAGCAAAGGAAATAATAACTTTTTTATATTTTCTCAGTCATTTTCATAATGATGGAATCAGAGTTCTTTAAGAACTCAACATTATCATCAAGTGAGCCGTAGAAGTTATTTGTTTCTATGAGCTAAATCAATCACATAGCCCTGGGTCAAATCATTGTGGTGGCACCATGTTACAGCAGTATTTCTACTTTGTGCGCTATGTATAGAGAGCATTTCAACTGGAGCGTGCCACCATCCATCAGATGGGACATAAAACCCTCTTGGTGCCTGTTGTTAAGAGCAAGCTTATGATTTACACACCAGATTTCTCTCCTCCCATTCTTCCCCAACTCTCTGAAAAACCCAATTTCTCCCAAATCACCCACACACATACCCCAAATGTTGCACATAGCCTCTGTTGTGGGTCTGTAGTGGTGGGTCACAAATAACTAATAATAATACATTTATTTTTACAGTATTTTACGTAAGATGAATATGATGGACAACTTTTATGTTGACATTTAGTGACAAGTAGGAATGTCATGCTAGCATATTTTGTTTTTCTTGGTGATTTATTTTGGAATTGAATTACTCTGTTGTAGATAAAATTGAATCTAATTTTTATTTTTTAAATCCTAAATAAAGTATTGATGGAAAGGCTAACAAATTACTCACTGGTGTTATATACACAAGGCCAGCAGCAAATCCTAAAAGACAAATCATTGCTGCCACCATCCATTGCTTAGTGTTAGGGAACTGATCACGGAAAACTGTTGCCAAGGCTCCAACAAAAGGAACTGCACTTCCAACTCCAAGGGTGAACAACATGAGAAAGAATAATACTGAGAAGACCTGTAAAAAGGAAACATTTTTATCAAAACCACAAAAATTATATCTCCAAAACTTCCATTAAACTGAAGTCAACAGTGTTAGAATACCCGGGTGCAAAGATACTCGTGGTGTGAGTCTTTTTTAACTTCCTTTGAAGCAACACAATATTCAAATACATATCTTTAATTCAAAACATTTAGTAGGTCTCAAATGCAAAAGCCAAAGCTTATTTGGCTTTTGAATTATACTGCCAATTATTGAATTCTCTGAGGATTCATTGAAGGATTTTGGCATTTATTCACTTTTGAAGATGCACTCACCTGAGGAACATACTGGAATTTGGCAATAGCATCAGGGTATGAGATAAATGCCAGGCCAGCACCACCCTTGACTACTTGGGAGATGTCAGATACACCAGACTCATACGCCAAATTTCCCAGGATTGAAAATATCGTGAATCCAGCTAACAGGCTGGTGAATGTGTCCATGGCTGTCACTATTATTGCATCCCTGAAATTTGGGAAGAATAAATTCATCATTACCTGACTTTACACAAATAAACTAATTAAATATATGCATGTGTGACTGATGGTTGAGGCCGAGACTTTGTGGAAATCCATTGCAAACAGGAGTTTCAGAAATAACTTTGCAGCTTCCACATAAAATAACTTATTTATTTTCTACTAGTTTCGCTACACTGTAGCATCTTCAGGAACGTACTTGGACTTCAGGACGTTCCTGAAGATGCTACAGTGTAGCGAAACTAGTAGAAAATAAATAAGTTATTTTATGTGGAAACTGCAAAGTTATTTCTGAAACTCCTGTAAATATATGCATGTGTTTGTGTTTACATTCATGGATGGTTGAAAGGTTCAGTGTGTTCCCAGTGCACAATTGAGTCGAGGTTTTTGTGGGTTTTCTGCTGGGTCTGGGTTTCAGTTGCCAACATTTGGATGACTGACTCTGTCACCATCCTCAGGGTATTAATCATGTATGTATCGATAGTTTTTTGTCACCTTTCCATATAGGGCATACCCAGAAGTTAGGACATTTAGACCAATGGGAACACACTCTCTTTGCATTCATGTGCGATGATGGTATTATCAGTCTCTTACCTGTGGACGTTATGCCTAAAGGGGTTGTATGAGGCATATGTAACAATGGTTCCAAATGACACTCCCAGAGAGAAGAATGACTGTGTTACCGCAGCGTACCAAACCTAGAAAAGAAGAAATAAATGAATTTATGCCCTTTATTCTTGGGTTAAATGATTCTTTTTAGAGCAAATACTCATACTTTAGAGAGTAATTTAATTGATAACTGCTTTAAGCTTAAATTCCAAAATATGAATATTCACATTAGCTCCAAAAAGGAGCAATACACTTTCTCTTGACAAGAAGATGTAACTCTTTTGTCATCTTAAAAGGTTGTCTTGATGTTCTTAAGCTATGGTTTGTTAGTTAGGTAGGTATATGCATATCACCTGTATAACCATTGCGCCATAGCCCAATAATATTGAATAAACTATAATCAGGGTCATTTATTTTTTTAAATCATGGAGCAAAACTGCCTAGCAAATAATAAATGTCGAAGAAAGGTGATGGTTTCGGTGGGGCAATGATACTGCATATCAACTACTATGCCATGCATTCATGAGCACCAAAACACCAAAAAATAAAGATAATCGGTGGACATTAGCCTCAAGTGATATGCCACTATGGCTGCTATAAGGTACATCAACATATCTAAATTTGATTGACTGTTTTAATCTGAAAATAATGGTCTGACAGAGGCCGTATCTCCGATTTGAGAAATCAATATCAACGCTCTTACAATGATGGGACAGTCGTAAAGTTAAAGAAAAAATATTAATTCAATATTCTATTCAGATGTTGAAATAATTATCTTTGAGATATAAGTGAACACCTGGGGAAATGAAAATACTTTCAAAACAAAAATTCTTTCTCCTATAATTTTGCCCTCCGGCAAAAAAATAATAAATTTACTTTTCTGTTTAAATATGATGAAATCTTATAACTAATATATGTACAACCCACAATAAGAGAGAAATTTATCATCACTGGGCTGAATTATTTTTTACCTAGGAAGATAGTTACTTGATGCAAAGAAATGGCAACCCGTTGTATGCATTTGGGCGGAGCAACAACATCGAGTTGTCTTTCATCAACTCCGCCATGCCAAAAATGTCTTTTTACTTTTGGTTTTGTGAGCACATAAAAATAAAAATGTTTTACCATGCTATTAATCTCATTTTTGTGGTGTTTTCATAATTTCACCATATTCATTAGCCAAGACATCATATGTTAAATGTTACAGTTAAAAGTTTGAGGCTGGTACTACCTAAATTATTCTGTAAGCAATTAAGGAGTCTAAAGTTAACATCTTAACAGTTGAAAAAAATATTATTGAGAAATATTAGTCCTTAAAATAATATGTTATTATGAATAACAGTGTAGGCATATTTATAGCTAAATAGATATTAAATAGATAAATATAATATTAATGCAAAAATATCATTGTAATAATATTTTTTCATATTATAGGAGCACAACTTATGCCAAGTACCCACATGGCTGAACATCCATTGTTTTACTTAAAAAAGTACAAACATTAACTTCGCCATGCCAAACCTAAATATCATATATTTATGAATAGATGGAATTCCAGATTCTAAACTAGACATAACAGTATGGAATAGCAACTCTTAAGTCTTTAAAAATGTCATATATTACATATCTGTCAACAAGATAGGTGATAAGTAAGTACCGCCATGTGTGGAACATTTGATAAAAATATATACATGAGTGTAGTGTGCCTACCTTGGGGTTCAGGAGCTCACTGAACTTGGGCTTAATGAAGAAAGTGATGCCCTCGAGGGCTCCTGGCAAGGTGCAACCTCTTATCAACAGAGTGATCAGCACTATGTATGGAAATATTGCCATGAAATATGCAGCCTTTCCAGAACTTTGGACTCCTTTGATCACCAGCAAGTAGATTGCAAGCCATGCAAACAAAAGGCATAGAGTGAGCCTCCATTCTGGCACGCCAATGCCATCGTCAATACCATTTTCTGTCTCCTGTAGCACATATTTCCTAGGGAAGAAGTTAAATCATGTAATATGACACTAATACAATATGACATATACAAGATTTTTAAAATTATTACATGTATTTTAATAGATGGGTAATTGATAGCAAAGAGATGATTAGAAGGTTGATTATTAAAAAATTAAGGGATAGATGTAAGTTTGAAAAAAAATTTTCAACTTTGCATTTATGAGACACTTAAGAAAAGTCTACCAGCTAAAAACAATGGTTGGAAATGTGTCATTTTTAAAATTAATTTTTGCTCTGCCCGAATGCTTTGTTTCTGAAGATTGCTCAATGAAATGCTATTTTTAGAAACTAAATTGACAGCAAAGAATTTTTTAAATTAGTCAAGCAATATATGGGATTGAATGAATGTTTTTGTATCTGCCAGCCTTTAAAAAATATTGCCAAATCACTATTTTTTATTTTCCTTGTGAATTCAGGCCCCTGTAGGTAAATATTACAAATTATCAAATCAAGAGTAAGGCTGAACTAAAATTCTGATGCCGTAAATATTGCTATCTGAAGTTTTATTCTCATGCATACACAATCTAAATCTTTTTTTTGATAAAACATTTCCAAAGTGTGCATAGAAAATAAACAAACGTACTGCATATGACCAATTTAAGTGAAGCAAAGATGTACAACTGATAACTGAATGACCCTAAACCAATATCCTATCATTCCAAATCAGAAATCCTGGCCATGTTTCCACTTAATCTTCTTCCAAAAGTAAGGAAAGACTAGAAAATATAGGTAAAGAGTTATGATACCCAAAGTGTTGTGTATATTTTTTCAATTGTAGTGCAGAGCCACTACCAATACTTACAAGAAATAAAGCTCAGAAGAACTCCTTGAGCCACTAGCATTCTTCACTATAACTTCTGGAATATTTGTCAAATTATCTACGGTATACTTTTCCGCCGCTAGAGTGTTGTTTGTGGTCAGTCCATGGGAATTTCTCACTGAATCAAAGCAGTCGTTCCACTCAGGACGACATTTAGCCCATGGCAGTTCAGATTGAAATGAGGCGGCAAAGTAGAACACAGTTAGGCCCATGAGGGAACAGTAATATGTCACCACACAGATGATCGATATGATCTGCCCATATCCAATCCCTGGAAATAAATAAATATTTGATTATTGCTTTTCCACAAGCAATGTAACATGCAATATAGGCACCTATATTTAAGTCTAGGAGAAGCATATCTAATAAAAATAATTCGTTAGTAATATACAGTATTAGTTTCACTTTAAAAATGTAATCAAAGCAATCAGTAATAGCTGTATGATGATTTTTCCTGCTTGACTAGTCCAGTTTATTTTATAAGACTGTTAATTGAATAATGAATCATTTGAAACACTTCAAGACTGCAAAAGAGATATTTCTAGCTAAAACAGCCCCTACTGGCCACATTTATTAAAGAACTATATCATTCGAAAGTCTCCTTATATGAGAGTGCATGGGAATATAAAACAAACCCAAGATCTAACAAGTACCACTAGGACAAAGAGCTTAAATAACACGAGCTGTTTGTGTATTGATAAGAGAAAGGCAAGCACACTGCTGTAGGGAGAGCATGTAATGAAATAAGTTTTTTAAAAAGGGACTCAGGGAACTACACAGGTCGATTCGCCCTGATGCTTGCCCAGTAATTTGATCATTTGCACATTAGGATGTAAAATCAAGCTATATATTAATCCACTCAAAATATAAATCAGTAGTAAATGATATTTATCCATACAATTGGTGCATTAAATGAATGTATAATGTAGGATAGTAACATTTTATCGATTATTACAACATTGAACTTGATAGTACACATTGTGTTCTCCTCCGTAGTGCTCTGTACGGACCTTATGTGATTACTGATAAGATTTGAGTGCGTCAGTGTTGTCATTCGTTTAAGAGTGAAAGGACAAATGTCCTCGATGATTATGACAGAAGTGACCGCCCCCTCGTCTATGATCATCAATGAACTACACCTGAAAATTGACGAAAAGTTCGTTAAAACCCTACTTTTACGATATCTGAAATCATGAGAAAGTTTTCCACAGATTTCAACGACTCTGTTGCATGGAAACACGGCTGAAAAGTTAGGCTACAGCACTTGTTTTGTGCTCGTCTCGACGAGGAACTTCAAAAGATGCCGTCATCGGTTGCCTGTGATCTCTCAGGCGGCAGAATTTTGTGCTGAAGGAATTTGAAAATTAGTCCAGAGTATTGACATGAATGTTTAAAATCTGTTTGGAGAATATGTATAAAATATTGGAGATGCTTAGGTTTGAGATGAAAATGTTAAATTTTCTGCATCTATTCAAGTGTATTTTTTTCATAGCATTACGGAGGTTACTTTCTTTTGTATAAATTGTACGAGCCATCAGTTTATAACCATCGGTTAAGCTCCCTCTCAAGTTTCTCTCGTGCATTTCAGGCTATTCTCCCCCCGCCCCCCCCCCAATACCCCCCTTTTGAGAGGGGGGGGATGGGCATTTTCCCCCCAGGGGTCTCTCACCCTTCATGGCAGGCACCACCTCCCAGATCTTGACGGAGCCTCTGCTGGAGAACTGGCCGATGGAGAGCTCCATGTAGTAGAGTGGCTTCCCGACGATGAACAGAACTATGAGGTATGGGATGAGGAACGCCCCTCCGCCGTTCTCGTAGGCGGTGAACGGGAACCGCCACACGTTGCCCAGGCCCACGGACATGGCGATGCAGGAAAGCAGGAACTCGGTCTGGTTGGACCATTGCTGGCGCCCGGAGCCGTCCTCGGCGTCGACGGGCGTCGATCCGGCGCCCGCCGACGATCCGTCAAACGATGGCGCCGCGGCGCCGTTGACCAGCTGCGGCGCCACGCGGTTGCCCGGAGGGAAGCTGATCATGCTCAGCTTACCCTCTGGGGCGCCGTTGAAAGCGAGGTTTGTCACGCCCAGCTCCTGTGCAGAGAAGAATTTCGGGGAGAATGTATAGTCATGCCAGAAGCGTCAACAGTTCATAAATTAACAACATGGGGGATCGTTTCTTTCTCTCCTCTCTCTGTGAGTCTCGTGAAAATTTCATTTTGCATTGATTTTCTAAAAGAATTTTCCTCGGTGGATTGAATACAATATGTTCATCGGAACTGGTGGAGATAATCAGAAGAAACATGCGAGGAGAAGTGTTGCAGAGTTACATGGAAGATCTGCGAAAATCAAGTTTATGATATTTTCAAGAGATATATTCCAGTCGCTGGATCTCGGGGAGTTGGGACCTCCTTTTGGTCCATCGACTCTCCCCACGAGGCGGGAGCAGAAGAGCGGGGGGCTTGCTCCTTCCTCTCAAGCGGTACATGGACGCATACTCACTCCCCCAAGTGCCGCACGGAGGGTGGGAAACTCTAGGGATGGTCATCCCCGTGGAATGCACACCCCGAGTTGCTAGGGCCTGGACGCCAGCCATTCCAGTCGATTGTGTCTCATTTTCGGAGCGCAAGACGAGGTCCTCGACATCTTCATAATTCCAATTTACCCTTACCAATCCTAGCAGAATACACCAACTTCATTTTAAGGAAATAATAACCGCATCCGCTTCTCGTCGGAGCAATTTCAAAAAAGTGGCAATAACGAAAGCTATCCAGAAAATAACTTACGCTTCGGCCAAGCGTGGCGGTGGGCGGGACTAGAACCACCAACTTGGTGTCTAGACCTCTCTACAAACATTGCGCATTCTGCTGTGGTAGAGTGTGTGGACAGAGTGTGGTTCTTCTAATTTGCTCGCATTGAGAACTGTTCAAATGTACGCTGCAATATAAAACCCCACGATTTGTGAACTGCGACCTGTGATTAGGTTTTTTACTGGCCAAAAACTAATAGCCAATCGGCAACTTTGTGTTGAAGTATACGGAAGCGGAAAAACAAGTGAAGGCGGAGTGAGGCAGTGGTGCATTCTCAGTTTAAAAATGGGCATAGCACCAATATTCAAGACGAGCACCAATATTCAAGACGAGGACCAAAGTGAGCAGCCTAGCATTTTTAATAGATTAGAACTAACGGAGAAAATTAAAGAAATAATTCGTGAAAATCGCCCATCTGCGATCACGGATCTGTCTCGCTAGGCGTGACTCGCAAGGCAGCGCTTTGACAGTGACTCAGAATTGCATGCTGGGGTAGTGGTTTAAAACTTAAGGTGCTAGATTTCTTCAGAGTCGGAATTGAAAAGCTTTGTGTATCGTAATGATATATACTCAAATTGAATGGCACAACTATGTAGAAAAATGCTTTAAGAATGTGCTATTGAAATGTATATAATAAAACTTTGTCTTGTCACTAGTTTCATAATTTTTATTTCAAAACGTAAGTTACGTAGCCGTACTTAAAGTGAGTTCACGAGGAAGCTTGGCAACATGACGTGAGGGGTACAAACGTTGAAAATCAATGAAAGACGCGGACGGGCCAAATGAAGGCGGTTCGCCCGAGGGCTCGGGGAGGCTGCGTAAGGCCTTAGCAATCGCTTGTCTGCCCGCCTGGCGCCCCCCGCGGCGACAATGGGAACCGACGGCGGAGAAATGGGAGCGGCGAGCACTCCCACTGGACATGCGTAAAAAAACCAATCTGCCAGGGGCGGAAAAATCAGAACCACAACAGGATCCACCAGAACCACCAGATTAGAGATTTCCCTCCGCCACGGACTCTCTGTGCAGGCGTCGTATGCAATGTGAAGTGAAGATGGAAGAGCGCCGTGCTTTCATGATGAAGACGAGGCAAGATTGAGGAAGATGCTCACTGCAGCGAAGAAGAAAAGTCGTCGGAGGAGGAACCGCTCAAATCCTAAATACAAATGATCGAATTTCCGGCTTTCATCATTTTCATCATTCCGGCTTCGGAGTCGCGTGCACTTCCGTCGGATGAATGATTGAAGCGGTCGACAACATTCGAGTACGGCTGAAGCAATTAGGGAATTCTTTTCCGTTGGCGGACACGAAAGCTCCCAATTATTTCCCGAAGGACCAATCGTGATAGAAAAAATATTTATACGGCAACCAATTCATACGCCATCATTAATATGTTTGAAGAACAGAATCGCCGTAAAGGGGTCGCAATAATAATACGATGGTAGGCTAAAAACTTATGCAAACATGCTTGTAGACCAAAAACAAAATGACCTCTTCAGAAGCACTCATGGTGGCATGTGGAAGTAACATTCTCCCCCCAAACAGGCATGAGAAGGTTTGAGGTCGTTACATTCAGCCAATGTATTTTGAGAAGCGGAAGTATGGAGATGTGTTCTAGTGCTATGTCAACGCGAGTTATGTAGAACTAGATACATCGGATGATTGTTACGATCTCATACTTGCACACGCGTGTGTTGAGGGGTGGAATGTTACTTCCACATACCACCAGGAGTGCTTCATTGAAGGTCATTTTGTTTGTGGTCTACAAGCATTTGTGCGTTAGTTTTCAGCCTACCCTCGCACGAAAAGGGCGAGAGCCCAAACCAAAAAAATCTGTGAAATGGAAACTCAACGTTGTCACAATAATTCATAAAACTGATTCTTACAGTGTTTCTGACTCAGAAAATGCTAAATCAGAATATCACTTTTATTATGCATTGGAAATGTAACGAATACCCTCGATTCAACATTAACGCCCCTCTCTTGGGGGACGCGAACGAGCGAACGTGTGGAATCGGCAGAGACAGGTTTGAGTGCGTCACTGGATTTCATTGGTCGGCAAGCGGTGGCGTGGACCCCCCCCCCCCCTTATTCCTCCTCCTAACCCCCTTTCCACTCCATTCGAACTGACCGACGTCCCTTTCGACCGCAATGAGGGGGGGGGCGGGGGGGGGACTCCACGTGCGGGGCAGGATGGAGACACAGGCCGTCGCTATCGGGTCACGTGCCCTTGCTAATTTCCCCGAAGGACCCCCCACTCATGAGCCTCTCAATAGGTGCAGGCCGCACTTGGCAAGCGCAATGGACCGCGATCAGGGTCGCCCTTCCCTTTAAAAAAACTCTCTCGCGACTGTCCGGACCCCCTGCCGACTGCGTCTCCCGGAATGGTTGAAATAAATCATCGCCGGAATACTCGGACTGGCATTTCGCTTGACATTCTCCCGAAAGGACTGCGGAACCAGATAAGACTTTCGTCGTTGGAGGTCCATGTCTATGTGTATCTTTAGTCGGAAGAACACTAATATTCTTTGTTGGACACGGAATGAAAATATGAATTTACTTGTATTTCTCACGTAGTTTCCCGAAATATATTTCGTACACTTCCCATTCCACGACCTTTATCCCGCTTCAAAGAGTGTGGAATTCGAAATTTTGGAAATACACTCTTGCAGCCTCCGCAACGCTCTCTCTCTCTCTCTTCCTACTTCACTATCCCAGATGACATTTAAAAAACTCTCCATCCACAACAACATTTAAGAGAGCACTTCACAAGTTCATTTTACTCAGGTACTACAAAACGTAACCAGTATACCCGGTGAGTTTTTACTAGGTGAGCTATGCCACGCTCTCCCTAGCTTTTCCCAAAAACCTCATTCTTTGCTTAGGCTTTCCTTCTTTTATTGTTCTTTTTAATCACTGTAATTTACTTTGAGTATGTGTGTGTATGTTTAGGTGCATCCTTAATTTATATATTTTAATGCATGCAAATATGTGTATGTATGTGTGTGTGTATGTATATATATATATATATATATATA
This sequence comes from Hetaerina americana, assembly GCF_022747635.1. Classification (NCBI taxonomy): domain Eukaryota; kingdom Metazoa; phylum Arthropoda; class Insecta; order Odonata; family Calopterygidae; genus Hetaerina; species Hetaerina americana. Next base: position 108,369,247 of record NW_027286874.1, read on the forward strand.
TATATATATATATATATATATATATATATATATACACACACACATACATACACATATATAGGCTGGTCGTGGTAGTCCAGGGGGTAGAACGTTTAACTGCCGACCCGGGGGGGGCCTGAGGGGCCCGGGTTCCATTCTCTGGTAAGGCACTCTGGGCACCTGCAGCTCCACCCATGCTATGTGATTTTTCGGGTACCAGATCTTCCTGGGAAACCATAACCGTCACAGAGAAAGGAACTGCCCCTCCTACCCTGATGTGTGACTTTCACACGCCGTATAGGGCTTAGTACTAGGTGAACTCTACCATCACCTACCAAACCGACCTTCGGGTTGACTACTGTGTTTATGGTTTTATCGTGCGTACTATATATTAGGCATAAAATTTAAAATTATATTCGTATATACACATAAATAAACACATATAGACGGACAAGAATTCTTTTTGCACATCAAAAAGAATTCTTGTCTGTCTATATGTGTATATACGAATATAATTATAAATTTTATGCCTAATATATACTATGTATACGACGATGGGTTAAATGGAATAAGGGACCGTTAGGTCTCAATTTCGCCCAAATAAAGACCTCTATCTATCTATCCATCTATCTACTTCCAACGAAACATGGAGATGGCCCCTCATGGAAAGCCCTCTCCTAAGCCTAAGATCACAAAGCGGTGTTTCCCCTTCAGCAAGTAGGTGTACATAATTCTTCAATCTTTTAAATACACCACTAATTACGGAGTTAGACCGCGACAATGATTGCAGAAAACTCACTTCCCCTCCGCCCCCGATCCGCGTGGACTCCAGGCACGGCCCCTCACTCGGGGGCAGAGGGGGGACCGCGGATTGGAGGTCGGGGGCGGGCTTTTCCCTCGTGGAGCCCTCCGGCGTAAGGGGGAGAGCCCTGGCTTTCATCTCAGACTCACTCTTGCCACAAATTCCCACCCTTTCCATTCATTCCGCCGCCCCTTAGCCTCGCGGTCACGTGCACCCCCCTCTCTCTCTCTCTCTTTCTTCCCTCCCCCTTGTCCCTCTAACTTTCACGCAGTCAGTTTTCCTCGACACCGTCGCTGTTCTATTTGCCGCCGCATTTCCTCATTTCAGCTGGATATCATCTTATTCCGCCCAATCCATTGTTAGTATTCTATTATTATTTTTTGTTTATATATATATATGTATATATATATAATATATGTATATATATATATGTGTGTGTGTGTATATATGTATGTCAATACTTCTGTTTCCTCTGATGAAGGCGGAGTTAAATTCCGTCAAAATTATCAAGATATAACGTGTGAGTGTCCTTTTTATGTGTTCTGATATTGTTTGTTGCTGTCCATGTTTTTTATTATATTATATTTTTTATATGTTTTTTTATTTTATTATATATATATATATATATATATATATATATATATATATATATATATATATATATATATATATATATATATATATATATCCTACAAGCCACCGCCAGAGTTTGTGGCAGCGAGTGAATACACCAGAATAATTGTCCAGGTCATCCAATACGGCATGGGGGGGGTGAGATTTCGCCACTTTTCGAGACACTGAAACATCGACGCCGTTCAATTCGGTATCCCTCTCGCTTGCGTCCAGGACGATTCGGTCCCTTCCCCATCGCCCTGCTCGCCATCGTCACGAGGTGGATGCGAGTGGTGCTCAGGGATGGTTGTGTCTCCAAGGGTGGATGACCGATTCCCGCCCCGCCGTCGAATCACACGCGTCCTCCGATTCCGAATTACCTCCCTGCTCCGGTGACCCCCTGGTCCACGGAATGAGATCTCCCTTCCCGTGGAGATCGGATGTCGTTATGTAGGGTGCGGGGTTTACCTTCGCCTTCCCTCCCGCCTGCGCTTTCCACCTCCATTTTCGCATCTGCGTATTATCGCGACACTAACGTTCCGCGACTCTCATCCTCGTCCGCTCGCACACATCACATGCGTACTTAATGGGTGCGCACCAGAGAAAGGCAATGGGTTTTCCCTCCGTGCGAACGTCGCTCCGCCATCTTTCCACCTCCACATCTCAGTTCATTTCACCAGAGATGTCACCGGAGATCACATTAGAGAGGGTAAATTCTTTCTGTTGGCATTGAAAACACATTCATTTAATGCTTGCGTTGCTGAAACGTGTCGCCAGATGTCTCTCCGTACTACTTTTTTTCACTTAAACGCGACCATAAGGGCTTTTGTACAGGACGGAAAGTGGAGTCGAGCTAAAACCCACTTGACTCAGTTGATCTCCTCGTTTGATTTTTGGCGAGATGAGTTTTTTCTCGTATAATAATAATTGTGATGAAAACAGTTGCAGAAGGGTAACTGCGGCATGGCTGGGGGTTGAAGGAGGAGGAGGGGTGGGGGTTTGCATTTTTCGCACACAGTCGGCCGCAGGGGGGCGGGGGGGGGGGGTAAGAAAGAAAGGCGAAAAGAGGCTTCCCCGATTGGCCGGCGCCGTCTTTTCCTGTCCCCTCCCCCCCCCATTCCTCCCCCTCCCCATCTAACCCCCCGCTGGCTCGGGGCACCCGCTCTCGCCTTTTCCTCGTAGAGGTCGTTTACAGCGTTCGGGCACCGACCAATGGCGGGGCGGCTTTGAAGGGCGCCGCGGCGTGCGGGGGATGAACGGGGCCGGCGATCCCTTCTTACGCTGAAGATTATTAGCACGCGCCGGGCACACCAGAATGCAGGTCGAGTTTTCCTTGGTATTCTTGTTATTGTGTTCCCGGTGGAGTGGTGTGTGAGTATATTTATGTGTGTGTATATATATATATATATATATATATATATATATATATATATATATATATATATATATATATATATATATATATACACACACACATATATATATATATGTGTGTGTGTGTGTATATAAATATATATATATATATATATATACACACACACGAGGGTCATCCGGAAAGTAGTACCCGTTCGTGAAATAAAGACACAAAAGTAAATATTAACAAACATAAAAAATTTTATTTGAAAGAGGATACTTTAAACTACTTCTCAACATAATCTCCAAGCAAATTAAGGCATTTGTCATAACGTGTGACAAGTTTCTGTATTCCTGCTGCATAGTCCTTCGCCGCCAGCTCATTGAGATACGCGAGGGACCCATCTTGCACAAATTTTTGCATAATGCAGATGGTGTTTAACAATTTCATGAACAATTGTTCGAGAAACATTGGGAAAATGCTCACAGATGTCATCAATTGTGACGCGCCGATCGTTCCTCACGAATTCGTCAACTGAGCTCACCAGTTGGTCTGTAATGACAGACGGTCTCTCCGAACGCTCATCGTCGTGTGTGTTCCCCCTCCCCATGTTGAAGTTGCGACACCACCGCCGAACAGACGACTCGTCCATTACATTGTCTCCATACACCTCCTTTAATTGGCGATGAATATCACATGGGCGAACGTTTCTTGCATTGAGGAATTTAATCACTGCCCTCACTTCACAACTGGCGGCGTTCTCAATTTTTTTAAACATTGTAAACAATCACAGAAACAACACAGGCAATGCTAGCGTCACGCAACTTGGCTCAGAGAAGGCAGACAAGCCACTGAAGCTATCTGACCTCGTCCAGCGGCTACTCGCGTCGTCAGCACTTCATGCGGCACGAACGGGTACTACTTTCCGGATGACCCTCGTATATATACATATATATATGTGTGTGTGTGTGCATATATATATATATATTATATATATATAATTTCGTCGAAGTAACACGGAAGTTTTGAATAACAAACTTGGATAGCAACAAACAATATAAGGACACATAAAAAGGTCACTCACACGTTGAAAAAACGTGTGAGTGATCGAGTTTCATATATATATATATATATATATATATATATATATATATATATATATATATATATATATATATATATATATATACATTTGGGTCATGAAGGACGGCAGGTGTAGGGGTTGCGGGGGGGTGTGGGGTGTGTGGGTATGGGTAAACCAACCCGCTTGACGAATGCGCTTGTTTGCCATCCGCCCCTCTCCCCCATTGATGCGATTATCTCGCGCGCCATGATCGACCCCGCCAGAAAAATCCCCCCTCGAGCTCCAGCGTATCAATTCACGGTCTTGTCCCTTGGCGAGTGACGGTGCTTGCAAATCTACCGATTCCATTTGTAGTAATTAAGAATTGAAGCGGGAATTGAACGGCGGACATTTCGCCATCCGTTCGCATTCGTTTCGCGATTCGATGAAACTTTCTTCGACGGCCATCGAACAAGCATTGTCGAGTCTAATGGAGGAAAATGTTTATATCTTTGTACATATCTAAATTATTCAGATTTCAGTTCCGTCCTCTCTTTCGTATTTACTACAAGGCGTAGGGATTGAGATGTTGCGGTGGCTGTCGTACTGGCCTCCGACCCAGATGGCCCGCGTTCGAATCCTTCAGCGGGTAGTCTCTGTCAGTAGTAACCCGATCCCTATTTGAGGTGCTTTTTGGAGAGCATTTCGAGTGATTAATTCGTCCGTCGAATGGGGCGTTATACCGCGGACGTTAAGCTGTGGCTACTGTGCGCTAACACTAATCTACGAGAATAGATCAGGATGGTGCGGTAGCTAGCGTACAGGCTTCCCACCAGAAGGGTGCGGATTCGAATCCCGGAGGTGACAGATATTTAGCAGTGGTATCCCAATCCCTACACCACGCGCTTTGTGGAGAGCATTTTGAGTGAGTACGCCGTCCGTCGGATGGGACGTTAAGCTGCAGACCCCTTGGCGCCTTTCGACATGAGTAGGCTAATGCCGATGCCGGGTTTCTGGGTTTATTGATTTGTTTATGTAGTAGAGTGTTCTTTATACCAGGTGCATCGGAAATCTGAGGAAAATATTAGCCAGAAAATATCACACTCTCTCTCTCAGAGCAAATATAATAACAATAATAATCGTCAATGATTGATAATGGGTACACGCGATGCAATTACGTCATCTATCGATCAAATTTATTTAATTCTAGTCAATCAAAAAACAAAAATATGATAATTGATCTTTGGCAAAAATGAAGGTAACATTATGATAAAACTAGGAAATGAAAAGCTAGTAAAAGCCAAAGATATTTCTTAGAAGGGAGATCCTCCGTTTATTTCGGAGGACACCACCACAAAGGCGCATAGCGAGGACACTACGTAACCATAAGAATGGATACGAGATTCGGTTCTGCCCGGAGGTAACCGCCAATGTTTTTTTGACTTTGAACCGCGGAGAAAAGTAGGTTGGAGGCCAAGGGATTCCGCCGGAAAAGAGGGCGGATGGTGAACGGTGACCATCACTAATCTACGTGAGAAGTGGGCTAGCGAATCATACGAGCAATGGGAAAGTGGGAGATGGATAGAACCCATCGGCTTTAAATCCGAAATGCGATCGTTTTCCGAGCTCAGAGAATGTTGAGCAAGGTGAGAATATTCAGCACTAAATGTGCCATTTTCAGGAGTACATATAGTACGATGATGAATTTGATATTTCCATTAGCCATTCCTTCCAACCTGCGTTCGCGATACTTGAAGAGCAGTTCGCGTACAAGTTAATAATGTGCCATGCATTCAGAATCCATGCTTTAGTTCTCAGAGCAATTGTTTTTTATGCAAATTGTCCACTTCAATTTAAGTAGTGAAGGTTGAAATTTTTGTAAATCACTATTACAGTCCATTTTTATAACACTTCCATTATTATTATACGATATGTCCACGAGCACTGCCATTATACTTAAATGATAAGTGAAACATATTAGATTTCAAACTTATAGACACTTAAGGGTCCTGAAAATAGTAATTAAAGATGTCCTTGTGGAACCGGAAAATATGTCGCGATTTTACTGATTCCTCACAGAGCATTTGAGTGAATCAATTTTTCAATCCCAAATGGAATTCGGTTTAATTCACGCCTTAGGATTCGCGCAAGGGATCGTCCAAGGTTGCCCATCATTCCCGAAGAAATTGCAGTCTGTTCTCGTTATCTGCAAATGAAAACTAATGGAACAATTGGAGACGTAGTTTCTGTCCAGCCAGTGTGGGTCTTCTTCTTCCATCCACTTTGGAGTACGCGTTAAATCTGGGTGCCATAAGTCGAGTAACACGACGAAGATGTCTTGCCGTTTTTTAGGCGGCTTTTTTATTTCAGAGATCGCCTTATTTGGGCTTTTGCTCTGTGTCCTGTGTATTTTTTCCGTCTTTTCCTGGACTACCAATCCAGCGTCGTTTCTATTTCCCTTTTCCATTTTTTAATTGTCATTATATTCATTATTTATATATTATTTATTTTTTTTCCTATGTGTTAGGGGTTTAACACCATGTTTCGTCTTTTGTACTTATCGTATGGACCAATTTTGTTGATTTTAGTGTATGTCATAGCTTCGTTAGAATTTCCTTTCAGTTTTTCGAAGTAATTCTTAGTTTGCCTCAGTAAAAAGTTGTGTAGTGTCTCTATGTCTATTATTTTGTATATATTTTCGTTTTTCTCCCACGGATGGAGTCCAAGGGCCAGTCTTAGTATTTTCCTTTCAGTGGTTTTTAATTTTTCCATTTGGGATCTACTCACTAGCCCCGTCCATGCAGGTGAGGCGTAGGTTAGGATTGGTCTTATAGTGGTTTTGTAGATTAATAATTTTATTTCCTGAGGGGTGGCGTTATTTCTTAGAATTTTTGCCAGTTGTGATGTTTGTATGAAGTTAGGATATGCAGTTACTTTATAGCAATCACCAGTTAAAACTTATCGCTGACTCAATTGGTCATGGTTTTAGCTAAACGGGCTGGGAAAATTCAGTGACCCAAGAGATTCAATACCGAACTCTTGACATTAAATTGTACGCATATATCGGAAGAGGGGAGGGATCTTTCCGCCCCCCCCTAGGGACCGGTACCCCCCACGCCCCCACCCACCGCGCCTCTCTTCAAATCGGACGCCTCCACTGCACTGACTGCACACAGGTCCCCCTTCACCATCAATGGTGCTTCCATGCGAATTTGGACTTGCTGACCCTTTCCAAACTCTCCCCTTCCCCTGGGATGGAGCACCATCCTCGCACCACATACAACCGATCAACGAGTCACCCCGTGCTCTGCCGCATTTGCGGGTCACCCAATCAATGGCGATGACTTCCCCACGTGATGCCTGCGGTTTCTCTCTGACATCCGACAAATCCCGTATCTTAGTTAATGAAGCAGGGGTTGTCATAAATCATCAGGAGTCGAACCTGAGCTCTCAGGCTTAGCAGCCGAACGCCGCCACTGCCCTAACCAGGCCTCGCCCACTTTCACCTTTACGTCTCCCCTCACCCGGCCCACACATTTGAGTGATTTCTCAATCAATCCCGTACTTCTATTTCCTTATCGTGCTCCACATTGCCATTTCATCCACTTTTCCTTGTACTTTTCGCCTGATTACGTTTGTAGCTCCACATGTGACGAAAACCTGTGGTGAATAATCCCAGGTGAATGACAAATCCCTGATCCGAAAGGCAGCCTTAATGCATTCCCGGCTGGCAGGGGCGGTCGTCGACAGACCCTCCTGGCTGGACGACGTCAAGCCGCGCCATTTTATCGCGGTTTCTCATTTTCTGCTGTCGTACCTGACGTTTTGTTCACCGCCGAAGAGTTTCCTAATGGTATTCAAGAAGTTCTCTCGGGTTTCCCACCGGGTCAGGTTGCAGTACACCGACGTTTCGAAGGCTGACTCTGCCATCGTCTTCACCCTGAAGACGATGGCAGAGTCAGCCTTCGAAACGTCGGTGTACTGCAACCTGACCCGGTGGGAAACCCGAGAGAACTTCTTGAATACCATACGCCGGGAAAACCTGAGATCCTTCAGTTTCCTAATGGGTTTGTTTAATGTAATAATTGAATCTCATAGTGTTTAAAGGTAGATTTCGATAGAGAGGAATGATTATGGTGAGGGGATAGGAATATGGGAGTTGGAAAGGGTTTTTTTGTGGTCGCCGGTGTTTATTTACTTAGACTGTCTGTCTTCTGCTTCCAAAGGTGTTGAGCGAGGGGGTTTGTCTTTAGTAAAGAGGAGTTTTATCTGCGAAGGAGTGGAGTATAAACTATGGATGTCATGAAGAATAGGGGTTTATACGGAGGTCTTTGTTCTTCATGAACCATGAAGCGCTAGTTTTCTGATGATTTTGTTTACTGCTGTTTGAATTATTCTGAGGTGTAATTTGACTGCATGGGCCTAAGATGGCGCGGAATATGAGAGAAGAGGGCGTATCATCGAACTGTAGAGCAGTAACTTTGTTTTTAGTTTAAGAGGGGATCTCAGCTTAAGCAGCGGTTGAAGAGATGCGGTTGCAGCATTGGATTAATTAATTGTAGCCCGGATGTGGGCTGCCCATGATAACTTTTTGGCAAAGGTTACTCCAGTGAATTAAACACTTTGGACGTTTGGAATAACCGTTTCGCCATAATGTATGGCAGGGGCTGGTCACTTGGTTTTTTTCTTTCTTGAAAAGGCAATATGATTGCATTTCTCCAGGTTTATTTTAAGTTTCTAATCGTCCGCCCAATCTTCAAATGTATCGATTTGATCTTGAAGATTTTCGGCAGTTTTCTCCTGGTTTGGAGCCCTGGGCGTCGTCTGCAGTGAGTTCCTCAGCGGCCCAACCCAAGGGAGTCGGGACGAAGCGCGGGAAGCGTGGAAAATGACCATCATTGCCCCCCCCCCACACCTCCCGCGGAGTTAAAGCCTTCTCAGGCGGACTGTTGAGAGAATGTCTCGAATTCTCAGATCACACAACTGGCTCTTAATATCCCCCGAAGCCTGTTTAAACGAGAACTCCTTTTGTTCAGCTGAAATCAAGCCTCATTATGTCTGAGTCTCGTTAATTTTTCTACAATCAAAGAAAGTGATAAAAGGGCTAAAGATGTAAATGAAAGACTCATGAGTTTTTGAAAGCCAAGAAATAATGAATTTAGGTCGACAGGATAAGACGATATCAGCACAATACATCCATTGTGTCCTGCCCTGTCGAAAAGTTCCCTGTTTTTAGATTTCACGCTCATATCTAGTTTTACCGCCCACGGAATACTATATTAGAGAGTATTGATGTTGAATCGTGATGGAGAACGACAGATTTGAGGGTTGCATTGAGTTGAGGAATTAAATCGGGGAATACTTGTTGAGGCGAGGGCGAAAGGTATGTGTATCGAGGTCGTAGCGACGAGTGTGGTAACAGAAGGAGGCAAGCGACTTGTTTAGATGCCGGGGAAGTTTCGAACGGAGAAGTGGAATGTGAACGCGTCGAGGAAACTGCGGCGCTTGGAAGTGGTTGCACTTGAAGGTCACGAAGGGTGCAAAGAAGTGGCGTTCGTGATTTTGCGAGGAATGCGTGATTGGAAACGGGCGAGTCGCGTCGCTCGGAGGCGTGACTCCAAGCGGGTGCCTCGTCAATTGCAGGACCGATAACTCATGCAGTGTCAGAGAAGAGAATTTTAACAAAAAGAAATGAAATACCTTTTCGAAAGAACTTTGCATCACTGGGGTCCCACCATTTGTGCTGGCAAAGCGCCTCATGGGAAGCACTACCTTTCAAATTGGCGTGCAGGTGCAAATACTATACAATCATTTATTCTTATTCAAACGATGCCCCGATACGGTCAGTAATTATTGAATTAACAATGCTAAAAATGGGCGAAAAGTCTTTCAATTCGAGGAGGAACGCCGAGTTCCCCGAGACCGCTGGCGAGCATCCTCCCTACCACCCTTCCCAACCACCAGACCTCCCCTTTGCGCTGGTAAGTGAGGCGGATGCGCCGTCCCGCGGCACTGCTGCGGTTTGGGCGGCGTCCTCGGAGGAGGAGGAGGAAAAGGGGGGGATGCTTGCATTCAATCAATCCTCTCATCCCTCCGAGGCCGATCCTTTCATTGCGTTTCGAACTCTTTGTCGAGTATTACAGCGACAGAAACCATGCATTGTTTTAGCTGAAAAATCTGTTCCTTCCTTCTCTTCCTTCACCCTCCTTCATTTATTTTTAAAGAAGTAATCACGTTTTCGCTCATAATTTAAGGCGCTTGTATGCGTGCAAAACTCCGTTCGCTAGGGCCGAATGAGAGAAACGGCTGTGGCGTGCATTGCCATCATTACCCGTGCGATATTAATGCACTCATTCGCAATATTTTATGAAATTTCATCGTCCGGGTTACATCCTCAATTCCGGTCGCTTTGATAAAAATGAGTGCTTGGTGCGCGGTGAAGGGCGCTCGCAAGGCAGCCCGATCCGCATCCGCGAACCTGGGCACGTGAATTGGCGGCGCTCGGAGGTAATTATTCGTTGCGTTGAAATCGCCCAGCTAGCGTATCTCATAATTCCCCTATTGAAAACGGCAATAAAAAACGGTCCAATTTCCCTATTGTTATCGCACCGGAGGAGTATTTGGGATTCGCATGAGTACGAGTCATTTCGAAGGGAGGGCAATTTTTTAAGCTTTTTTTCCGGTTCGTCCCATTGTCTCCCCGTCCCGTTTGTCCCAAGGCGGAAGCGTTTATAAAAGTGTCGAGGGTGGCGTGAAGGGACCTTCGAAATCGACGCAATTCCCGAAATGCCGTCGCGAATCCTCTAGTTGCGACGACGTGTGGAATTGGCCCTTCTCGTCCCGGCCGAACTTCCTCTCATTGTGCGCGATCACCCCTCCGTTTCTCACGCCTAGCCCACCATCACTCGCGCGAGACTACTTCGAGGTAAACAAGGCGAACGCCGAGTTCACTAGTGCGCGTTTCTTCTCGATTGCCGGAAAAGTAATCTCAGACGATGCAAGAAGGCAGTGCGGTTGACCTTGGGCGGAATTTTAACGGCTTTATCATCAGAGGGTGCGAACACGAGCGAAGGCAGGGCCGAAGATACGTAACAAGGGCAGGCAGTCTCCTATGAAGAAAGAAATCTCTTATCCGATCAAGTGTAATTGATTTTCCAATTATGATTTAATGTTCGAAGATTTATCATTTTCACATTCATTTTCAGCATCTCCAGTCGCGATTTTCAAATCTTTGCGAGATCCCGAAAATGTTTACGGATGGGACGTCTCAAATCATGTCCGTACATTCATATTGCAGCTTCTAATGAAGCAATGTCGGTCAGCCCACATGTTGCCATCAAATGCAAGGGGACCAAAGGCCCAACTACGAGCTCGTGGCAAGGGTCAGGGTCCACTGTCACGGTCCTTACACCAAGGGCCCTTAATGTATCATTAATGTCTCGACTTGGTACCAGCAGACTATTTCCTATTCCCAAAAGTAAAATCCGCCCTCAAACGACACCACCAAGGGATCCTAAGTGCCGTCAAAGCTTGCTCGCGTACCCCTAAGGACCTTCCGTATACCAGGATGTCTTCGAGTCGTAGAAAAGCCACTGGCAAAAGTATGTCAACGCTCAAGGTATGTACTTGGAAGAATTTCCAGGCATTGCAGCAATATCTGAAATAAACCTATTTTTTCGTAAAAAAATTCCCGATACTTTTTATACAAATCTCGTATTTTTATTACTGGAAACATATTGCTAAAAAAATACATATTGCCCATTTTTAAGTATTTAATATGACAGGCACGTATGCCATCAATTGCGAGAACTAAATTGCTTTTAATTGATTTAATTTAATTTTACAATAGGGGCATTAATCGCTTTCTTACCGATCACCACCCACAACTACCGCGCTCGTAATTACGACCAATCCGCATGTGGTGATACTGCGAGACTCTTGTTAAAATGTAGCGTTGCCGGTCCGGAATGAGAGAAATGTGGTTTCAGTATTTCTCAGACGATTCAACTCAAGCAAGACAAACACTAGGGCCGTATTTAAATGATGGCCTGTGCCCACCTGAACTGGGGCGCCGAGGACTCCTGATGGCTCGAGATGTCAGACAGTGGTTAAGACTTTTCACTCTGATTGTGTTTATTTCATTGTTTCTTTACCTTGTCTATGTCATGAAAGAAAAATTAGGAAATCGCTGCTTAGTCTAAAAAATGTCCTATATATTTATATTTCAATCCTAGGATTGGTTTGCTTTAACCCCCATTTTACTATATTTGAATGCAAGGCTGCATATTCAAGGGAGAATAATGTGGTGGTTTCCCGTTGCCTTCCACTCCGCAGTACTGCGGCCGATACCGTGAGCTTCACTCTCGCCCGCAGCTGTGGCAGCTGATGCCGGGCCGATCATTAGTGACCACTGCGTCACCAGTGCCTGATGGTCAATCTGTTGCCTTTCACCATGGGTTCAGGGAAGCTTTTCAGTTAGGATTTTAGTCGTTCTTCTCGTTCCGAAATACCGATATTGTGTTTTTTCTACTAATGTATGGTTGCTGTTCCAAAAAAACATTAACAAATTTTTTTCTCAGCTGAAGAATTTTCGGTGGTCACGGGAAACGAACGGGAGGCGACTTTCAGCTCCACAGGTAGACACGCTACCTCTGGCCTACCCTCGCCCTAAGTGAATATCTGTGGACAAAATAGTTTTAAATCCATTTTGACGTGAGCTGGCAATGTGAAATGAATTTCAATTTCGAACGTGTGCTCCTAGAGGACTGGGGTGATTATTCCTCGACAGGAATGCCCAGATTTGATTTAATAGAGAATCTTACATGGAGATGATGGAGGGGGGTACCAACGATCGTTATCTAGTCGTTAGCGGGAAATCAATTGCGTAGCATCAGTCACCCGGGGGCGGGGGGGGGGGGCGTCAGTGGTTGTGTGGTTAAGTCCCACGACGCCTTGTGCTCCTCATTTGTCTTCCAGCGGTATCAAGTGCTCGTTCTCCGCAAAATCCGCCTCCCTTGACCTCCTTCCTTCGACATTTCTGATATGCGGACGGGAGCGGATTACGCAGAGGCCGACCGCAATGGGTGTGGGCACCACGCAAGCGAACAAATCCCCGTGCATGAACCGCGGGCAATCTGCCCTTTGGACGCAAAGGACGCGCGTCCTTCGCGGGCATGGGTCACGGGGAATCCCCTTTTCGAGACGGGAACGTGTGATCCAAGTTTTCTCCGGTGATATAGGATTAAGTTCTTTGTATCGCTCATTGCCGAACTCGGTCGCAATTGTGGAAACACGCCAAATGGAAAACCCATCGCGAAACTAAAAACGAGGGTGTCAAGACTGCGTGACCTGGTTTGCGACGATCGACGCATCATAATGTGTCGAATTCATAAAAATGTAGCCCATAAATACATTAACTCCTAATGTACTTGATTCAATTGGACACCAGTGCCCCAAATAAATCAATTTACCTTGACGAAAATGTGTTTCGTGAGCATCTGCTTACAAAATCAACCTGAGCAATAGTTCGTCAAGTTATCGAGATGCAGCGATGAAATTCGCTATGAAAATCCCGCGAGAAAGTGCCTTGCGTATGCAATGGACGGAAAAAGAACACATATATTAATAGATATTCCTCAGTGGCGAACTACGAGCGGTCTAAGTACTGAGAAATGACGTAACGTCGGTATGATTAACTATTCTCTTTCCCCAACTGATGCGGCGTAGAGTTTCATTGTGATTTTTAATATATATATAATTTTTTTCTTCAAAACTTTTATTACAATCTTTGCTCGACAAATTTTTCAAGGATTATTAGAAAAGTTATGGTCCTATCGAGAGAAGGGAGCCATTGGTGGAATTCAAGTGATTATTGCCTTTTTATTCATTAATCTCTCCGTGTCCGTTTCACAATAGCCAATCCAACGCAATATTTCAGTTGCTGCAATGCATCACTGTATGTACATGTGCCAACCAATTATCACACTGATATTGGTACAATTGTAAGATCCAAATTAAGTAGTTGTATCTATTCATTGCTCGTTGTAAATGCCTTCCTCGACTATGAGTGATTTGGATCTTTCGCTTTTTTTTAAATAGCGACATTATTTTTTGGCTAAGTAGGACTTCTGTAAGTCATATAATTTCATACTTTGTAATATCCCATAAAATTCTTTCGGGGCCTGTTTCTATACTTGTCATGCGACATTATGCTTTTATTGCCTCTGGCCTATGTTTCGTGTTACATCCACCTCCTCCTGCACCCCTAGTATAACATCCGTTGCTAGTTTGCCAGAATCACTCCCCAATTTAATAACATCGATATTAAATATAATATGAATACTAAATGTTATGCCAATTAAAGAGTAAAATATGTTTTGTTCGACATACCCATCAAAAAATGATAATGAGAGCGTTGCATAAATGATTTAGCTCAAGAGCTGAACTCGCGGTCGGTCCTCTATTTCAGAGATTTCAACGCCCACCGAGTGACGCCTAGATCGGCTTCTTCACCCCCCCCTCCCCCCCTCCAATATCTTTGGATGGCTGCATCTGGAAGAGATCTTGCAGCCGCCATCATAAGCTAATTAATTCCTGGCACCGAAGTAGCACCAAAGTGGCAATCCATCATTTTTTCAACGCCGTTTCCGCAACCTTCTCCCGACGCTAGGAAGCTTTTACGTGCTTCCCTTCACCGAAGACGACAAGTACAATTGCTGTTGAAAATATGATTGAACTTTGCCTTAAAGAGTGAACTGAACAAAGAGTATAAATCGCAGTCCTATTATATGACAACTATCCCATGATAACTACAGGGTGCGACGACATAATTTCCTTTTTTTCAAACGCAAAACGCTTTCCAAAAATGAAGCTGTGTTGCCCTGCTCTGTAATTACAATGAATGTGCCTCGGCAATGTTTTTGATTTCGCCTCGTGGCGAATAAATATTTTTTTATTTTTGGCCCTGGCGTTTCTCGGAATCCACGTCGACACAGGATTCTCGTTGGCGGGACTTCACCCTGATCTCCGGGGAGAGAAGAACGCCTTCGCAAGGCGTTAGTTACTCTAGGGGGTCTCAAGTACCCTGGCGATGGCACCACTCTGCTTCCAATTATTAGCGTAAGCATTTCATGTGTAAACGAACAAAAGCGTAGTTTTCGTGAAAGGTTGAGATTAGACCGGAAATCACATATGTTCTCATCGGCGTGATTAGTTTATGCTAATGTTATGAGGTTGACTAGATATTACAAAAGGTCCCCATTTAGAGAGCTTCAAAGGGTTGTTCATTGCTTTAAAACGCGATGAAAAAACGCAGGTTTGAAGGAAAATTATCAATGCGAGACAATGTTTGATTGTAAATTAAAATTAATAAATTCAATTTTTTTAACGGGAGCGATGGAAATATATCATAAATAGATGACGTTTGGCAATGAATCGCATAAAAAATGAACAAAATTGTCGGAAGTGAAACATCTAGGTAGGCTGCGTCCTTCGATCACCTGTAAAGCGATGATGACTGGTGAAAAATGGGGTTTGCCTTTGAAAATAATTTCAACGCTGAATCCCGAGTTTCAAAAGGCGGAACCTTCCGGGGGACCAATCAATTTAAGGATCGACAGAAATGGAGACCTTTGACAAAAGCAGATGAATTCTCCCCTTACAACCATTGTCAATTTTCTATCGAGCCACTTACGAGGGCTCTATCATCTATATTTTCAGCCTAGTAATAAAAAATTTAGTATTGAAAACGGCTTCATTGTTTTTCAAAGTATTCACCATGATAATCAATAAATATTTGTTTACGCTCGAATTAATTTTCGTAACACTTTTTCCACTTCGATTGAGGTACCTCCAAAACATGGTTTTTTAATGCATCAACGGCTTCTGAAGGCGCCGAAATACGTTGGCCACGTAATTTTCCCTTGATAAACGGGAATAAAAAGAAGTCGTATATATCAGGGCTGTACGGAGGATAACCCATCAATTCGACGTTTTGGCCAGTCAAATAAGATAGTTGTTTCATCCGACCTCTGAGAGCTTCGTCGAGAGGCGCGAGAAGTCGTCAAATACCATCGTAAGAAAGTGTTCAAGAGTTAACTCCCATTTTTTCGCTGGGACAAAATTTTCGAATCACTGTAAACAACACAAGTTATGATCAAATGACAAAATGTTCTGAAGAAAGTCAGCGTTAAAATGGGTCAAACTTTCAGATGGAAGCGTCAGATGGCGCCTAAAGCACTTAAGTGTTGCCAAGGCTCAAAAATAAATAGCAACCCTCGTATTTATATTCTGATGATAATGTGGCATAAGCATGATCGAGGTTAGTAACTGGCGTCCAGTATAAGCGAAGCTGAGGAATTTCCTCGAGCAGTTTCAGTCTTCTCATTCTTACTGGTTA